>NC_064811.1:158023764-158255221 GCF_023721935.1 Panthera uncia | reverse complement strand
GAAAAGAAAAGAAAAGAAAAGAAAAGAAAAGAAAAGAAAAGAAAAGAAAAATATTTTAACCTGAAGAATAATAAAAATACAACATATCACATTTCATGAAATGAAGCTAAAGAAGTATATAGAGCAAATTTACACCTTTAAAATATTTAGAAAATGTTTAAAATAAATGAACTAAATTTCCACTTCCAGAAGCTAGGAAAAGAGCAAATTTTAAAAAGGCAGAAATCAATGAAACAGAAAACAGAGATGCAATAAAGAAAAAAAAAAGACGAGGTGGTCTGAAAAGATTAATAGATTTTAGTTAATGTGAAAACACTTATCAACCCTGATCAGAAAGATCCCATAAAAGGTTAATAACACTAAGAAAGGTTTTTAAGAACAACTTTATGTCAAATGATTGACCATTAAATGAAATAGACTCCTTTAAGATTACAATATATGAAAAACCTACTGCAAGAATAAATTAAAAACCTGAATAGTCCTCTGTTAAAGAAATTGAATCCATAATTAAAGTACAACTCACAAAGAAAATTCCAGTTTCATTGGTGAATTCTGACAAATATTTCATTGGAAAAGTAAACAATTTCATACAAAATTTCAAAAAATGAAAATGAGAGAAACTTTACCTAACTCAATTTTTCAGCCTTGCCACTAAACTCTGATAGGGATTAACCTTTGCCCCTGAGACCCAAGCCCAGGCTCTCTGGGTTCTTCTGTCTTCTAGGATTCACCCTATGGGTCACTTAGCCAAGGGACAAGGGAAAAGCAGTGGTTAGAGCAAGAGTCCTAGACAGTAGCATAGTCCTTAAGGCAAACACAGCTTCCCTCAGAAGCCATGGATTCGGGTTTTGGGGAAGGTGAGGTGGGAAAATATCAGGATTAACTGAGATCTGTATACAGCCAGCCAAATCCAGCGAGAAGGACTAGGAGGAAGAACATGGACTACCACCCAGAGCTCTTCCTGAGTAAAAGCAGTTGATGCAGATTGCCAGCATCTGAGGCTCCAAGCAAGTAAGCAGGAGTGGGTGGTAGGAGAACTGGGAAAAAGAGCTCAGGGAGCCTGGTTGGGATGGAGATGCCTGAGTAGAGATGAGTATCTTCAGTTAAGGGCCCTGAAATGACAGAACTGCAGCCTCAGGGGTGGAAGCAGAAAGAAAAACAGATGCACATGCAAATAGTTCCACACTCAGTTTATTGTTTCCTTCAACTGTGACCAAGGGAGCAAAGGTGAAATTTTCATTTCTCAGTGAGATACTCTCTGATATCCATTGCCTTCTGAAGGAATTATTAGTTACTGTGGAAGAGAAAAAAGACACACAGGCTTAAGGTATTGAGAGCAATAAATTCCCTTCCACCGCAGAATATACAAACTGGGGGTACTGCCAAGCAAAAAAATTCACATGTCAAAAAAAAGGATTCTAGGGTCTCCTGGGTGGCTCAGCCGGGTAAGCATCAGACTCTTGGTGTCAGCTCAGGTCTTGATCTCAGGGTCATGAGTTCAAGTTCCACATTGGGCTCCACGTTGGGAATGGAACCTACTTAAAAAAAATTCTAGACAAAATTTTTGTTAATTTTGCTTGTGAAATTATTTGGCCATGAGTAACATTTACGCTACAATTTTATGAGATTTCTGGAGAAGCATCATTTTTAATCAGAAGTATTTGCAAATGAGAAAATCTTACATTTTTCTACATACAATAAAATGTTCATGAATATGAATCAAACTGCATTATTTTTTAGAAATTGAAATATATATTAATTGTACCTTTTCCATATCTTGGGGCCAATCTGTTTGGTTTTTCATGTTGTAAATAGTTTTGTTTTTGGCAGTTGGAAACTCATAGGACTTAAATATTGTGCCTTCAATGCCTAATGGATAAGGTGGCCCTGATTATAAATTTACTTTATAGACTAATTTACATAACAGATATCTTACTGGATTCAACCCTTTAATTCCATTCTACCCACAAGAGATAGTTCCCAACAGACTTAAGAGAACAATATTGAATGAAGAAAAAAGACCAATAATAAGATTAGTAAAGATTAATACATTGTTTCTGATTTAGTACTTTATTAATTAAACTACCCAATAAATACTATAGATTATGAATTTCATTTTAATTTCAAACATTTATTTTAAGAGACAGCTTCTAATATACTTACCTACTGTTATGTGTTTGGATGCTTTCCTGTGATTTGGATCTAAATAAACAATGAAATAATACTTTTAGTTTGATACAATACAATACAATAAAGTTATTTTATATTTTTAATGGAAGTTTCTTCCTCTTTGCCTGCAAAAGAATGGTAAAAAAGAAATATCTCCCAAATGTCTACATTTATACTACTTATTACCAAAAGTCAAAATCAAATTTTTGGATCCATAGATTTTTTTCTGATCCTCTAACCAACAGAATTAGAGAAAAAAATAATAAATTGAAGACAAATTAAATGAGGTTTATTGACAGAGAAAATAATATAGATGATAAGATTAGGGAGATAATTCAGTGATAAGTGATATAATTTTACCCTTCTCATCCTTTCCCTACCTCTGTTATTTTATATCTTCAGACCTTAAAGAAGATGTTTCCAACTATTCTCACTATGAAACACCCCTTTTTAATATACAGTTGACCCTTGAACAACAAAGGGGTTAAGGGTGTCAACCCCCACAGAGTTGATTACCACACATAACACTTTTGACTCCTCTAAAATTTAATTACTTAATAATCTACTGTTGACTGGAAGCCTTTCTGATAACATAAAGGGTTGATTAACACATTTTATACTTCATATATATATACACATATATATATATATATATATATATATATATATAAAATAAACTGTATCTTACAATAAAGTAAGCTGGGGAAAAGAAAGGCTATTAAGAAAATCATAAAGAAGATACATTTATGGTACTATATTTATATATTTATCAAAAAGCCCATGTGTAAGTGGATCTGCACGGTTCAAATCCATGTTGTTCGAAGGTCAACTGTAGTTAGTTCTCCCCCAAACCAATAAAGGGATCTAGACTTGTGTCTACTGACATGCACAACCCATTAGATTTCCAGCATTTAAAAAAATTCTTGTTTTGGTAGTGTTAACCATGCCTTTGACTATCCCTCAGTCCAGTTGAATACCACTTCTAGAAGAAGATGATTATGTGAATCCCATATTCTATAATGGGAGAGGGGACAAATGGAGTAGTAATAATATTAATTATGTGTGTATGTGAAGTTCAAGAGTAATCACTCATTCATTAACAACTTATTCTTTAAGCATGTACTCTGCTAGGTGTACAGAGCATTACCCTCAAGTGATTTCAGAGTATATATAGGGAAAGTGATGCTTCTAGGTAAGCAAAAGTTTGGAAGAATTGTGTTGAGCATTCTCTTGACAGGAAATGGAGACAATAAAGAAAATTAGCTCTTTTTTCATACCTAGTTGGGAGAATGTAACTAACATCTATAAAAGAGTAATTATGTTAGGAGATATCCAAAAATAACAGAGAGAATAAAGGATGTAGAAATTCCATAACCTTCCCTAATGGAGGAAGTGACTTCATCAGAAAGGATAGAAACTATAAATGTTGTGGTGCAGCCTGAAATTTTAACCTGTGGCTATAAAGGGATATTCTGGAATACTAGTAGATTGAAAGTAACTAAAAGACACTTTAAGGAAAAATGTCAGACAGTACAAGAAAACTAAAATTCTAATAAGGGAGAAAGAAATATGAGAAGACCAATAAATATTTGATGACTTTAGAAGGATCACAAGGCCACAACTGTGGAGTATGGGAAACTAAAAATTTAAGAAGAATTCAGAGAACCTTTGTTAACACAATTGTGGGCTGTTGCGGGGCTGTGAGAAGCAAAGAATTTTAGTGTGTTTATGATACCATCTCTGTGATAAACCCCTCCTAAGTGGAGTTTACCCCATTGTTTATATTGAGTTTGTGGATATAAATGTAATCTGAACAAAAAAGTAGTATTTTCCTTTGTGTACCTCATCATAAAGAATGTAAAAAATGCTCTGCTTATGAGTTACTTCCACATAATAATTATAGATATCTTGTCTCATTAGATTTAACTAGTTTTTTTCCTGTGTATCAAAAGAGTAGGGAATCAATAAAAATTTAGTCAACTGAGAAAAAAGACTGAGTTAATAAATATTTATTCCTAGAATGAAAAATACCGATAAATTGTTTTTTAGGACAGTACTTTATCATCTGTGGCTGCTAAAAAATAGTGAGCAATTATTTGTTCACTATTTTCTTTTTTAAAAGTTATTTATTTACTTTGAAAGAGAGAAAGAGAAAGAGGGAGCAGGGGGAGGGGTTCAGAGAGAGGAGAGAGAGAATCCCAAGCACGCCCTGCACGGGTTCAATCACATGATTTGAGCCGAAATCAAAAGTGGATGCCTAACCAACTGAGTCACCCAGGTGCCCCTGTTCATTCTTATTTTCAAGATACACTTATTTATGAGAAAAACTTTCTAAATTACTTACCTGCTGGTATATGTTTGAGCACTACTTTCTGAACTGGATCTAAATAAAAATAAAAAATAAAAATAATGTCTAGCAGTTAAGAAACTTGCCTAAATTGAGAATGATGATCAAGCCATTTTATACCAAAACTAACTCTCTTAACACTTGGTACATGCAAATAAGTAATATTCTTATTTACACAACACCAAGTACAACATATAATGCAAAATATAAAACTTCCAGTGGGGAAAAGTATCAAGATGGTAGAGATGCATTTTTTTTTTCTTCACCACTTCTAAGCACAATACGTAAGTTTGACTATGAAGGCCTAAATTTGGCTTTCAGGCTTCAAGTTAGTTTTTTTATTCATTGATATGTAAATTTCCACATTTTGCAAATGAAAACTCACATTTATTTACTTCTGGGCAATTTAGCAGAATGAAATGACAGGAAAGAGCTCCCCTTTCTATTCCACAAGAAAAGTTTTCCCTTTCTATTCCACAGAAAAGCTGAAGAAGATGGCACAAAAATTTAATATCCAATGGAGATTGACAGCCAAAAAGGCTTTTCCTTCTGTCAGTAAAAAATGAAGAAACTAAGAGTTCAGAAGGAAAACAGGAGCAAAAGCTGAATGACTACAAGGGAATATGAATGATTTACATCCTAAGAGACATAGTTTTACTAACCGTAGCTTGGAAGGAGTAGAAGACACTGTTTCTAACAGATGTTAGAAAGATAGAACAAACCCTGAGACTAGTAGTCCTAAATAGAGCAAATAAAAATTATGGCCATTGGGAATGCAACAAGTAAACTGGCTTATCCATGTAGATGGAAAAGGGCCACATAGAGAAGTAAAACTTCAGGCCTGTACTATGTAGAGGGGCAGGATCTCAATTCCTTAATCCTACTACCTACAAATTTGAGCCAGGAAATATAGAAAATATTGAAACATTCATGCTCCAGGACAGGCAAATCTGAAACATTCCCCTCTTCCTAATGTATGCGTAAACTCAGCATGCAGAATTCCCATGAGACCAATCATGGCTCCTAAGGATGACATCATTTACAAGTCTAAATTACAAACTACTGCTGTGTGTTAAATGCCCACAGCCATAGCACAGCAGAACAAAAAATTCACACATTAAGATCAATGGACAATATAAAAAACTTAAATAGAAATATTTAAGATCTCCACAGAGAGTAAGATGGGAATAAGTCATGAAAAAGATAACCATTAGGAGAATGAGTGATCTGGAAGCTCATATGAAGGAATCAATGCCAGATAGAGAGGTGAAAAAGTACGGTACATGAACAGTCCAGTTAAGAAACATGGACGCTAAAATGAGAAGAATCTCCCCAATATAATCATTTTAGATATTAGTCATTTTAAAGAAAAGAAAAAGAATAGGGAAGGTTCAATAATTGAAGAAATAATAACTGAATTTTTTTATAGAATTAATGACCTGAGTATTGATATCTAAAGACTATATTGAATCCAGATCAGTATCAATAAGAACAAATTATATCAGAATATATCATAATAAAATAACAAAACTGAGGACAAATAAGAAACCTTAGAAGCCATTTAGAGCAAACACACATTAATTGGAAAGGAATAAAGAAATTAATTACACTAACAACGGAGGTCTCATCAATGACAGTAAATGTCACATTACAACAGAATGCTTTAAAAGAGTTGTGTAAAGTGACTCTCAACTATAAGTCTATAATCATCCAGGTTCTCTTTCAAAGCTGGGTGTGGAAAAAAATATATGTTCAGGCATTTAACACAAAATGCTTATAACCATAGACACTAATTGAAACTAAAAGGGTTGTACTTCAGGAAAAGGGAAATTGAAATCAACATGAGAAAATGGGTTCAAGAATGAATAGCGAACAAAGTAATAAGTAAATATGTTGTTAGATCCTAGTAAATATAATCACAACAACAATAATGACTAATGGAAGGGAAGTCATGTAGGTAAAGAACCTAGAAGTTAAAACTCAAATGACAATATATGAAAGATTCATAATGTAGTTTACTATTAAATGATCTAAGATCCTTCTACTGTTTAGGAAAAGACTGGAAATATTAATTTAATTCAGATATTTAAAAATTAATGATGCTTAAAGTGGCATTAATATAATGATACTGGGATTCACGCCTCTCTGTATTCCTTGACTTCAACAGCCTTTCCCACTAACTTTCCACCAGATAAGGATTATTCCAAAAATAAATGACCTGAAAATTATAGTGTAGATTTTATGTTAGTAAAGCAAAGCAATAGTATCAAGTGACATTATTAAAACTTACATGAATAATTATCCCAAAAATGTTTCCCTAGTACACACCAAGCCAGAAGGTTAGTGTAGTGGATTAACATCCTAAATTATACTACTCCAACTGAAATGTAAATTTTCCTATAATTAATGTTATCATCCCTCACCCAATGTAGGTGAATAATGACCCTAGAAGAGATGAATTATATCGACAAGTTTTAGGATGAGAGATAATATGAGAGAAGAAATGAGAACAGTTATAACATCACAGCAGTTGTAACATCCATAGATATATGGATGTGTATATGTGTGTGTACGTATCTATGTACTTTTGTATTTGTAAGGTTTTTTGTTTAGCTGCCCATGTGGGGAGGGGCAGGGGGAGATTAAAAGTAATCATTTATTCATTCATTCAACAAATATTTATTGAGCACTTAGCATTAACCAAGAATTCTAAGACAGGCTGGCTATACAATGCTGAGAAAGATAATCATGGCTTTTATTTTCTGAGATAACAGTATAATAAGACATATGTCCAAGTTGAGGAAAAGTACCTGAGACTTGCTGTGTTTGAGTACCATATGAAAACTCCCTGACACAGAGAGGACATATTACTATTATCATTATTAAATGAAAATCAATTTTTTTTTTAGTTTGGTGATGGTAAATCATGATTTCAAAGTGTCACTGTAAAGAGATTGTCATAATAAAAGAGAAATAAAGAAAGGCAGGCATTCTTATTGAAGAGGAGGCTCTCATCTGGAATAAGACAAATTATATAACCATGTTGTACAGCCTACAAGGTTTACTCTATAGATCTGGAAGTGTTTTTGGAATAGCAGTGGACTTTGGAAGAACACATAAGGAATAACACCAACACTTCCTCACAAGTAAATAAAGACTGTAAGTCAGGGAGAGGGGTGTGAAAACTCCTAAACATTTTATATCTGCAGAAAGACCCCAAACCCAAAAATGACAGATGTGGGAAACTAGACTTACTGCTTTATTATACAGAAATATCCACCCTTCAGGAAATGGATGGAAATCTAATTAAAACTCTTTTGTGATACTGAAAGGCTATGGAAGATGTAGAATTACTGTGTTTTTTTTTTTCTAATGTTTATTTATTTTGAGAGAGAAAAAGATAGACTACAAACAGGGGAGGGTCAGAGAGAAAGAGGGAGAGAGAGAATCCCAAGCAGTCTCTGAACTGTTCGTGTAGAGCCCGATGTGGGGATAGATCCCACAAACCGTGGGATCATGACCTGAGTCGATATCAACAGTCAGACACCTAACTGACTGAGCCACCCAGACACCCCCATAGAATTATTGTTTCTTGGGTCACCTGCGTGACTCAATCAGTTAAGCCTTCAACTCTCAGTTTCGGCTCAGATCATGATCTCACAGTTTTGTGAGTTTGATCCCTACCATTTGGCTCTGTGCTGTTGGTAGGGACTCTGCTTGGGATTCTCTCTCTCCCCCTCTATCTCTGCTCCTCCCCTTCTCATGCTGTTTCTATCTCTTTCAAAATAAGTAAATAAACTTACAAAATTTTATTATGATGTTTCTCTTCAGCAAAGTTTTCTTAAGTGACTAGGGTAAGAATTCATTCAGTTGTTCATGAGCATGCACATTTAATTTCTAGTTGTAAAAATCTATAAATACAGAGGTAAACTTCCCCATTTATGAGTTAGCTCCATAAACATTTAACCAATCATTTTTTCCTTTGTTTCCAAAAACTAAACCCCAACATACATTAACAAAATCAAAGTAAGAAGACATTGATTTTTCTAGACAAATAGTCATTAGTTATTAGATTGGCAAATACTAATAAGTTATTTTTTCGTATAGCACCTTACCAATTGTTACTGCTCAAATGATACTTAGTAATTTATTGCTGGTTATCAATTTGTTAATCTTATTTTTAACACATACTTATTTTGAATTTTTTTTAATGTTTTGTTTATTTTTAAGACAGAGAGAGACAGAGCATGAATGGGGATGGGGCAGAGAGAGAGGGAGACACAGAATCTGAAGCAGGCTCCAGGCTCCAAGCTGTCAGCACAGAGCCCGACGCGGGGCTCAAACTCACGAACCATGAGATCATGACCTGAGCCGAAGTCAAACGCTCAACTGACTGAGCCACCCAGGTGCCCCCACATACTTACTTTAAAAGACACCTCCTAATTTACTTACCTGACTGTATCTGTTTGGCTGTTGCTTTCTGATCTGGATCTAAGTGAGAATGAAAATAATGCTTTCCAAGTTAATATTAAAAAAATATGCATCCATAACAAATGAATGTCAGACTATTTTGTAACCTGCATTAACTCTTTTATATCACTAATTGCCACTAATGAATAATTTTAAGAGATTACTAAATTGAAGTATGCAATTAATATTCTTATTTATACACATACCATATCCATAAAGAATATAAATATCAAATCCCCAGTAGGGAAAGGAGTAAGAGAACAGATTAGTTTTCTCCTTTTTACTTGCCAGGATATGCTCAATTTTAAATGCCTGATTCTGGCCTTCAAGTTCCAATCTAATGTTTTACCCACTGATAAACAAATTATTACAGGTCATGATTTAAAACCCTCACTGACTTCTAGATAATCAAGCTGACTGGGCTGACAAGGTAGCTTCCCCCTTCTACCATGCACAGAGAAATAGTGAAAAAATAACACAGAATACTAGCCAAAATTTAAAAGAAGAAAGGGAAATTTCCCATGATAGTATTAAAAAGAGAGAAAACTGTAAGCATGAAAAGTAAATAGGAACTAAAGCTGAGTGACTCCTGGGGCGCCTGGGTGGCTCAGTCGGTGAAGCATCCGACTTCGGCTCAGGTCACAATCTCGTGGTCCGTGAGTTTGAGCCCCGCGTCGGGTTCTGTGCTGACTGCTCAGAGCCTGGAGCCTACTTCTGATTCTGTGTCTCCCTCTCTCTCTCTGACCCTCCCCCATTCATGCTCTGTCTCTCTCTGTCTCAAAAAAAAATAAATAAACATTAAAAAAAAAAAGCTGAGTGACTCCAGAAGTAGGTGAATTAGTCATCCACATAGCCAATAAGGAGTTGAGCCCTCCTAGAAAGCTTACACTGACTCCTTCTCTAAACTTGGAAGCCATAAAAGAGGGATAGTAAAATCTGCTACTATTAATCTTTGAGATGCAGCAAGGTAATTGTTTCAAAAGTATAGATGGAAAAGGATCACCTAGAGACATAGAAACTCTAAGTGCTTCAAATGGTTTAAGGATGTGGATGGAAAAAATATCAAATAGAGAAACAGGAACCTCAAGCCTTATGAGTTTTAGGTTTAGGATACAGGCCCATGCTTCCTATGAATTCTAGATCTCCAGGTATAACAAATGTAAGCATTTATGACTTAGGAGAGTAACACATGAAATAATCTCCACAAGGAAGATTCTACAAAGCAGGATACACAGAAATATCATGATATAATTATGGGTGCTTAAGGTGGCCTTACAATCAAAGAAAAAAAGCCACTGAGAGTTAGTGTCCACAGGCAGAGAAAAGTAAAGAATTCATACATAAAAAAAATTACAAGTAACAGACCAAAAAAAAAAAAAAAAAAAAGAAAATAAAGAAAAAAAAGAATGTTTGGGATTTCCATAGAGACCAATAAAGAAACAGAACCCATTAAACAAAAAATGAAAGAACTGGAAAAAAAGGATTACAGATTTTTTAATTGTTTAGGGAAATCACCCAGAACACTTGACAAACAGAAATGTAATAAAATATAAAAAGACCAGTTAAGAAACATGAAGGAGTTCAGACACAGAAGATTTAGAATGACAGAGACTCAATATTTGAAGAGAAAACATCTAGGACTTTTCCAAACTTGAAATTGTGAGTCTTCTCACTTAAAGAAAATACTGAATTTGGTACAGGGGTTAAAAAAAAAAATCTCGGGAAGGAGCGAAGATGGCGGACAGCATGGAAGTTTTTTGTGTGTCTCACATCCATGAAATACAGCCAGACCAACACTAAACCATCTTACACACCTAGAAAACTGATTGGAGGATTAACACAACAATCTGCACAACCTGAACCACAGAATTGAGCAGGTACACGGTACAGAGAGGTGAATTTGGGGAGTGAGAAGCCACAAAAGGTAGGGAACTGCTTTTGCGGGCAGAGGATGGAGACTGGGGAGGGGGGAGAATACGGGAAAAGCACCCCTCCCCAAAAGCAGCCAGAGAGAAAGTGGAAAATTGGAAATAGCCACAGGGACTAAACTAAAAAGGGAGAAAGGAGAAAGGAGAGGGTTTAAATTCCATTAAGACTGTAAACAAGGGGAGTGCAAAGGCTGCAACTCTGCAGCTCGATACCTGGCAGTGCCCTGGTGGGAAGGGCGAATCCCCAGGAACAGACTGGGGTCCAGGAGGTTCTCGAGCCACACTGGGAAAAGCAGTTCCACAGCTGGAAGGACATTTGGTACAGACTGTTGAAGCCACCTGGTCCCAACAGACCCCAGAAGGTGGCCACATTTGCTGGTGCTGGAGCAAGGTCATTAAGGTTGAAGCCTGGTGCCAGATGTGTGTTGTGATTTTCCATAATCCCTGAAACGCTGCTGCTACACTGTCTCACGAACATTTTCTGGGGCGGGCTGGCACCTGGCCACAGTCTCAGGGTACAGGCAGCAGCAGGGTCCAGCGGGCATTCCTGGGTGCAGCCGACATTTGGCCGTTGCTCATTTGGCCATTGCTTGGTGAGACCCTCCTACAGAGGGGTGGAACAGGTCAAAGCTGCAGTCCTTTGGAAGTAAGGGGCCAGGGAAAACAGCCGCATCTGAGACAAAACTCAGGAGAGAGGTACTTCGTGGAGCCTGGTCACAGAGTGAAAAAGCAGGGAGTGGACAAGAACTGAAGACAGAGGATGGGTGTGCGATCTGGTAGAACAGACTGGGTAGCTGGGTGGGGCCATTTTCACTGCTCAAGTGCATGCACATATGCACCTACGAGCCCCACAACAATACACCCCAGTAGGCTAACAGCACCATCTAGTGGAGAGCGGAGCTGTTACACTGAGCCCTGCCCAACTGGGCCACTTGGCTCTTCAAGAACAGAAGTCTCACCGCTGGCTTAATTTATGGACTATAAAGAGCTATGTAGACTGACTTCTAGGGGAAAAGAAAGCAATTTCAGTCCTACTTCAATCTGTTACCAGGTTCATCTATTCAAGTTTCTTTCTTTTTTCTTTTTCTCTTTTACAATTCTTTTTTCTTGAATACAGAAACAGAAAAAATTTACTTTTATTTTCAATTTTTATTAAAAATATTTTTCTTTAATTTTTATTACTATATTTTTTACTTTTGTGTAAATTTTTTCAATTTCTACTTTACTTCCATCATTTTATTTTAGTCTACTTCAGTGTATTCACCTTTTAAAAATTTCAAACGATTTTTTTTTCTTTTTTTTCTTTTTTCTCTTTTTGTTTCTTTTCTTTTTCTTGAATCCACAAAGAGAAAGGCTTCATTTTTACTTTCAATTTCTATTAAAAATATTTTTATTTAATTTTTAATACTATTTTTTGCTTTTATGTAAATTTTTTCAAATTCTATTTTACTTCCATTATTTTATTTTAGTCTACTACAGTGATTCACTTTTTCAAATTTTCAAACTATTTCTTTTTTCTTTTCTTTTTTCTTTTTTTATCTTTTTTCTCTTTTTCATTTCTTTTTTTTCTTAAATACAGAAAAAGAAAAAATTCATATTTATTTTCAAATTTTATTAAAAATATTTTTCTTTAATTTTTTTCTACTATATTCTTTATTTTTCTATATATTTTTTCAAATTCTATTTTACCCCCATCATCTCATTTTAGTCTACTTCAGTGTATTCATTTTTTTAAATTCTCAAACGATTTCCTTTTTTTCTCCCCCCCTTTTTATTTTCTCTAATTGTCAAACCACCTTCAATATCCAGACCAAAACACACCTAGGATCTAGCATCATATATTTGATTTTTGTGTGTGTGTGTTAAATTTTTATTTTTAAATTTTTTTAATTTTAATTTTTTTAATTTCAATTTTTCTACCTCATTAATTCCTTTTCTCCCTTCAAAATGACAAAATGAAGGAATTCACTGGAAAAGAAAGAGCACGAAGAAACGACAGCTAGGGATTTAACCAACACAGATACAAGCAAGATGGCTGAACCAGAATTTAGAATCACAATAATAAGAATACTAGCTGGAGTCAAAAATAGATTAGAATCCCTTTCTGCAGAGATAAAAGAAGTAAAAAATAACCAAAATGAAATTAAAAATGCTGTAACTGAGCTGCAATCACGGATGGCTGCAGCAGCGGCAAGGATGGACAAGGCAGAACAGAGAATCAGCAATATAGAAGACAAACTTATAAAGAATAATGAAGCAGAAAAAAAGAGGGAGATTAAGGGAAAAGAGCACAATTTAAGAATTAGAGAAATCGGGGCACCTGGGTGGCTCAGCCGGTTAAGCGGCCGAATTAGGCTCAGGTCATGATCTCACGGTCCATGAGTCCGAGCCCCACATCAGGCTCTGTGCTGACAGCTCAGAACCTGGAGCCTGTTTCAGATTCTGTGTCTCCCTCTCTCTGACCCTCCCCCGTTCATGCTCTGTCTCTCTCTGTCCCAAAAATAAATAAACGTTAAAAAAAATTAAAAAAAAAAAGAATTAGAGAAATCAAGGACTCATTAAAAAGGAACAACATCAGAATCATAGGGGTCCCAGAAGAAGAAGAGAGAGAAAGGGTTATGTGAGCAAATCATAGTGGAAAACTTTCCTAACATGGGGAAAGACAGATATCAAAATCCAGGAAGCACAGAGAACCCCCCATTACATTCAACAAAAACCGACCATCAACAAGGCATATCATAGTCAAATTCACAAAATACTCAGACAAGGAGAGAATCATGAAAGCAGCAAGGGAAAAAAAGTCCCTAACCTACAAGGGAAGACATATGAGGTTTGCAGCAGACCTATCCACAGAAACTTGGCAGGCCAGAAAGGAGTGGCAGGATATATTCAACGTGCTGAATCAGAAAAACATGCAGCCAAGAATTCTTTATCCAGCAAGGCTGTCATTCAAAACAGAAAGAGAGATAAAAAAGTTTCCCACACAAACAAAACTTAAAGGAGTTTGTGACCACTAAACCAGCCCTGCAAGAAATTTTAATGGGGACTCTCTGAAGGGAGAAAAGATGGGGGAAAAACAAATAAATAAAGACCAAAAGCAACAAAGACTAGAAAGGACCAGAGAATGCCACCAGAAACTCTACAAGCAACATAATGGCAATAAATTCATATCTTTCATACTCACTTTAAACGTCAATGGACTCAATGCTCCAATCAAAAGACACAGGGTAACAGAATGGGTAAGAAAACAAGATCCATCTATATGCTGTTTACAAGAGACCCACTTTAGACCTAAAGACACTTTCAGATTGAAAATAAGGGGATGGAGAACCATCTATCATGCTAATGGTCAACAAAAGAAAGCCGGAGTAGCCATACTTATATCAGACAATCTAGACTTTAAAATAAAGACTGTATCAAGACATGAAGAAGGGCATTATATCATAATCAAGGGGTCTATCCACCAAGAAGACCTAACAATTGTAAACATTTATGCACCTAATGTGAAAGCACCCAAATATATAAATCAGTTAATCACAAACTCATCGATAGTAATACCATAATAGTAGGAGACTTCAACACCCCACTCACAGGAATAGACAGATCATCTAATCAAAAACTCAACAAGGAAACAGTGGCTTTGAATGACACATTGGACCAGATGGACTTAACAGATATATTCAGAACATTTTATCCTAAAGCAGCAGAATATACATTCTTCTCCAGTGCATATGGAATGTTCTCCAGAATAGACCATATACTGGGACACAAATCAGCCCTAAGTAAGTACAAAAAGATCATACCGTGCATATTTTCAGACCACAACGCTATGAAACTTGAAATCAACCACAAAAAATTTGGGAAAGGTAACAAATATTTGGAGACTGAAGAACATCTTACTAAAGAATGAATGGGCTAACCAAGCAGTCAAAGAGGAAATTAAAAAGTATATTCCTAAACACCACAACCCAAAACCTCTGGGATGCAGCAAAGGAGGTTTTAAGAGGACAGTATATAGCAATCCAGGCCTTCCTAAAGAAGGAAGAAAGGTCTCAGATACACAACCTAACCTTACACCTCAAAGAGCTGGGAAAAGAGCAACAAACGAAATCCAAAACCAGCAGAACACAGGAAATAATAAAGATAAGAGCAGAAATTAATGCTATCGAAACCAAAAAAAGCAGAACAGATCAATGACACCAGAAGCTGGTTCTTTGAAAGAATTAACAAAATTGATAAACACCTAGCCGGTTTGATCAAAAAGAAAAAGGAAAGGACCCAAATAAATAAAATCAAGAATGAAAGAGGAGAGATCACAACCAATACAGCAGAAATAAAAACAATAATAAGACAATATTATGAGCAATATATGCCAATAAAATCAGTAATCTGGAAGGAAAGGACAAATTTCTAGAAACATATACACTACCAAAACTGAAACAGGAAGAAATAGAAAATTTGAACAGACCCATAACCCATAAACAGACCCATAAAGTAAAGAAATCGAATTAGTAATCAAAAATCTGCCAAACAACAAGAGTCCAGGGCCAGATGGCTTTCCAGGGGAATTCTACCAAACATTTAAGGAAGAGTTAACACCTATTCTCTTGAAACTGTTCCAAAAAATAGAAATGGAAGGAAAACTTCCAAACTCTTTCTATGAAACCACCATTACCTTGATTCCAAAACCAGACAGAGACCACACTAAAAAGGAGAACTATAGACCCATTTCCCTGATGAACATGGATGCAAAAATCTTCAACAAGATATTAGCCAACCGGATCCAACAACACATTAAAAAAATTATTCACCACGACCAAGCAGGATTTATACCTGGGATGCAGGGCTGGTTCAATACCCATAAAACAATCAACGTGATTCATCACATCAATAAAAGAAAGGACAAGAACCATTTGATCCTCTCAATAGATGCAGAGAAAGCATTTGACAAAATACAGCATGCTTTCGTGATAAAAACCCTCAAGAAAGTAGGGATAGAAAGAGCATACCTCGAGATCATAAAACCCATATGTGAAGGATCCACCGCTAATATCATCCTCAATGGGGAAAAACTGACAGCTTTCCCCCTAAGGTCAGGAACAAGACAGGGATGACACCTCTCACCACTGTTATTCAACATACTATTGGAAGTCTTAGCCTCTGCAATCAGACAACACAAAGAAATAAAAGGCATCCAAATCGGCCAGGAGGAGGTCAAACTTTCACTCTTCACAGATGACATGATACTCTATATGGAAAACCCAAAAGATTTCACCAAAAAACTGCTAGAACTGATTCATGAATTCAGCAAAGTTGCAGGATATAAAGTCAATGTACAGAAATCGGTTGCATTTCTATACACCAAAAATGAAGCAACAGAAAGAGAAATCAAGGAACTGATCCATTTACAGTTGCACCAAAAACCATAAAATACCTAGGAATAAATCTAACCAAAGAGGTGAAAAATCTATACACTGAAAACTATAGAAAGCTTATGAAAGAAATTGAAGAAGACACAAAAAAATGGAAAAAGATTCCATGCTCCTGGATAGCAAGAACAAATATTGTTAAAATGTCGATACTACCCAAAGCAATCTACATATTGAATGCAATCCCTATCAAAGTAACACCAGCATTCTTTACAGAGCTAGAACAAATAATCCTAAAATTTGTATGGAACCAGAAAAGACCCCAAATAGCCAAAGCGATCTTGAAAAAGAAAACCAAAACAGGAGGCATCACAATCCCAGACTTCACACTATACTACAAAGCTGTAATCATCAAGACAGTATGGTATTGGGACAAGAACAGACACTTAGAGCAATAGAATAGAATAGAGAACCCAGAAATGGACCCACAAACGTATGGCCAACTAATCTTTGACAAAGCAGGAAAGAATATCCAATGGAATAAAGACAGTCTCTTCAGCAAGTGATGCTTGGAAAACTGGACAGTGACATGCAGAAGAATGAACCTGGACAACTTTCTTAAACCGTACACAAAAATAAACTCAAAATGGATGAAGGACCTAAATGTAAGACAGGAAGTCATCAAAATCCTCGAGGAGAAAGCAGGGAAAAACCTCTTTGATCTTGGCCGCAGCAACTTCTTACTCAACATGTCTCTCTCTGGAGGCAAGGGAAACAAAAGCAAAATTGAACTTTTGGGACCTCATCAAAATAAAAAGCTTCTGCACAGCAAAAGAAACAATCGGCAAAACTAAAAGGCAACTGACAGAATGGGAGAAGATATTGCAAATGACATATCAGATAAAGGGTTAGTATCCAAAATGTATAAAGAACTTATCAAACTCAACATCCAAAAAACAAAGAATACAGTGAAGAAATGGGCAAAAGACATGAATAGACACTTCTCCAAAGAAGACATCCAGATGGCCAACCGGCACATGAAAAAATGCTCAACATCACTCATCATCAGGGAAATACAAATCAAAACCACAATGAGATACCACCTGATACCTGTCAGAATGGCTAACATTAACAACTCAGGCGACAACAGATGTTGGCGAGGATGCGGAGAAAGGATCTCTTTTGCATTTTTGGTGGGAATGCAAGCTGGTGCAGCCACTCTGGAAAACAGTATGGAGGTTCCTCAAAAAACTAAAAATAGAACTACCCTACAACCCAGCAACTGCACTACTAGGCATTTATCCAAGGGATAAAGGTGTACTGTTTTGAAGGGGCACATGCACCCCCATGTTTATAGCAGTGCTATCAACAATAGCCAAAGTATGGAAAGAGCCCAAATGTCCATTGATGGATGAATGGATAAAGAAGAAGTGGTATATATATACAATGGAGTATTACTCGGCAATCAAAAAGAATGAAATTTTGCCATTTGTAACTACATGGATGGAACTGGAGGGTATTAAGGTAAGTGAAATTAGTCAGTCAGAGAAAGACAAAACTCATATGACTTCACTCATATGAGGACTTTAAGAGACAAAACAGATGAACATAAGGGACGGGAAATAAAAATAATATAAAAACAGGGAGGGGGACAAAAACAGAAGAAACTCATAAATACGGAGAACAAACTGAGGGTTACTAGAAGGGTTGTGGTGGGGGGATGGGCTAAATGGGTAAGGGGCATTAAGGAATCTACTCCTGAAATCATTGTTGCACTATATGCTAACTAACTTGGATGTAAATTTTAAAATATAAAAAAGAAAATTTAAAAAAAAAGAAAAAAATCTCTACAGAATATATTATAATGAAATAACAAGTCTTGGGACAAGAAGAAAATGTAGAGGCTTTTGTTAGGCAGAATTCTAGAGGTGGCTCACTAAGTTCCCCATACCTTGGTTATTCAAATATTCTTCAAAGTACTGAAAAGATTTCCCAGCTCCAAATCCGTTGACCTTAAAAAACAAAGTTTATTTTTGGTGGGCCTGACTCAATCAGATGAGCCCTTCAAAAGTAGAGTATTCTGGGGGCACCTGGGTGGCTCAGTTGGTTAGGCATCTGACTCTTAGTTTTGGCTCAGGTCATGATCTCACAGTGTGTGGGTTCAAGCCCCACATCAGACTCTGCAGTGACAGTGCAGAGACTGCTTGGGATTCTCTCTCTTCCTCTCTCTGCCCATCCCCTGCTCTCTCTTTCTCTCTCTCTCTCAAAATAAATAAACTTAAAAAAAAAAGTATTCTGCTGGTGGCAGAAAAGGAAGTAAGAGAGAGTCAAAGCCTAAGGAACAGTTCAACGCCCTTTTTCTTTGAAAATGAAGGGAGGTACATGAGAAATAATGCAGGCAGACTCTAGGAATAGGGAGGGACACTTAGCAGACAGCAAGCAAGTAAATAGGTACCTCAGACCTACAGTTGCAAGAAATTAGATTCTGCTTACAACCTGAATGAGTTAGGAACATAGCCTGGCCTTCAGGCCTTACAGTCAGTCTTGTGAAAACCCAGCCAAATCCACCTGGATTTCTAACTTACAGAACTTTGACATAACAAATAAATATTGTCTTAAGTCACTAGGGTGTGGTAATATGTTATGCAGCAATAGAAATACAACAGATAAACTACAGATAAACTCCTATTAGCCATTAAGGAATAAATGTATAAACACACTAAGAGAAGATTTATCATCATCTTCTAGCAGTAAATGCCAGACTACAATGACATATCTTCAAATAGTCAAGGCAAAATAACTCTCAAATTAAAAGTTCACACTTCATAGACTCTTATTCAAGAATGAAAATAAAGATAATTTCAGGTGGGTAAGATAAATAACTTACTACACAGACACTCACTGATGGAAATTCTAAGAGACGTACTTCACCAAAAGGGAGATTGAACATAAAAAGATGGAGTGAAATTCAAAAAAGAATAGTGAGCAAATAAAGTGGTAAACATGTAGTGAAATCTTAGTATGTTTTGACTAAATACAATAATGACAATGATGACTTGTTTGCAGGAGGTTAAAATTCAGGAGTAACTAAATATCAAATAATAATAATAAGAGTGAATAAAAGATTATAGGGTTAAATGGGCTAAGATGTTCTTAGAAAACTGTAAATGCTCATTATAGCTGAAGTTAACATTTAATATCAAAAATTAAATAATAATACAATTCAATCATTAAATAATATCACTAAAAGAATAAAATTAGAACATGTAATGACTAAATTAATAGGAGGAAATAAAAAACAATGAAAGTACAATTGATACAATAGAGTACAAGAAAGTAGAAAAATAAAATACTGGAAAAGTATGAAATATAGAACAAAAAATAATAAAGTGGCAGAATTTAGTCTAAATACATCAGCAAACATGCAAGTATATACACATATTAAATTCAACTATTGAGAAACTCTTGAGATTATATATGTTTAAGCTCCATTGGCAGGTTGTTTTTAAGAAACCACCTTAAATAAAAGATTGAAAGCAAAAGAACTGAAAAATTGTATCATATAAATCTAACAAATAGAATGTTCACACAGCAATTATAAAACAGTGAGGGCTGAATTTATGGGTAAGAAACACTAATGGGGACAAAATACTAACAGCACAGTTAGGTCAATATAATTAGTTCTTCCCAATCCATAATTATTATAGATTTTACCTGAGCTCAGTCATGTACAATCTATGAAATGTCAGGTATCTGCTTGTTTATTTACCCAAGCAATACATGAATACAACACAAGTTGGGCTATTTCTAGGCACTATACAGTCTTTTTCTTTACTAATTATGTACATCTTATTTCTTACTAGAGTTGGATATTTTAGTCCTTGTTTTCTCAGAGTAGGCTTCCAATAACATTTATTAAATGAATAATAGACTAATTTACTAGAAATTAAATTGCTATATATATTAGTAGCCTGGTTTTCAGTGCATTACTTTACTAATTGCAGCTGTTCAAACAGTATCTAAAAATTATGAATTATTAATTCGTTCTTAATTTACAACATATATTTTAAGACGCCTTTTAATTTACTTACCTGCTAGCATATGTGTGAGTGCTGCCTTCTAACCTGGATATTTAAAAAAATGGAAAATTGTGTCTCATGTTAGTCCTAAGAAAGTCTTGCCAACTACATGAATAAAAGTCAGACCATCTTATAAACAGTACTACCTCTCTTACAAGACTAGTTACCAATAAAGAAAATAATGTTCAAGGTCACTGAACAAAGACAGAAAAAAATAATACTCTTATTTACCCATATACCTCATCCACAAAGAGTGCAAATTTCAAATCCCACAGTGAGGAGACTATCAAATAGGCACAAATTGTTTTTTCCTTATTGCTTCTGAATACAGAATACAGATTTGACCCTGAATGCCTGATTCTGACCTTCATGCCCCAACCTTTAACTTTTATTCATTGATTTAAAAAAAAATGCTACATTTGTGAATTTAAAAAAAAAAAACAACAACAACCATACTGACTTCTAGACAGTCTGGCAGAGTGAGGTGGCAGGGCAATTTCTTTCCCCTTTCCTTCCATTCCTCATAACAGAGGAACTGCTGAAAAAAATAACGCAAACATTTAACACATAACTGATATTAACAACAAGAAAAGACTTCTCCCAGTGCTAATAAAAATGAAGAAACTGAGAGTTCAAACGGTAAACAGGAGCTAATACTCAATAATTTCAGGGGTATCTAAACCAGTAATAACACTTTTGGGGCTAGAGATTTAATAGCTCTTTCTTAGAAGGAGTTCAAGGCCTTTGCCTCATGGTGGGAAAACCATGAGATCCTTAATTAAACCTGAGAGCCATGAAGAGCCATATCACCCATGAAACAGGAATAATAAAAATTCTGACTAGTGGCCTTTGGAATGCTGGAGGGAAATGAAGATACGAAGATGGGGAAAAATGTATCATTGAAAGAAGTAGGAATCCAAGCCTTTGAAAAGTATAATTTTAGGACCCCAGTTCACACTCCCACAAATTCTTGAACAATTACATGGCAATTATTTTAAATATTTTTGCTTGATAAAAGAAGCAAAAGTGAAACAATCCACATGTATTTTTCTTCAACACAAACATGCAGAATTCTCACAGGAAAACAAAAGACATTGAAGATCAAAGAGTCTGATTACAAACCACTGAGAGCTAATGTGAACATCCACAGCAAAACAATGAATTCACACACCAAAAAACACAAACGATTAAAAAACTTTAATGTAATAATATTCAAAATCTCCATAGAGATCTTTGCAAGAATAGAATCCATAAATCCAGAACAGGACAGTGATGGCAGAAGAAATGGTAAAGTGAAATAAAAAAATCTAACACAATGTGAGGTGTTGAGACAAATACAAAAGTACGGTTACAGACTGTAAAGGCATACTTCCAATTCTGACCAAAATGTAGTTACAGACTTGATTTATCCTCCTGCCTAAAATAACTAAAAATATGGACAAAATATATGAAACCATGATTTTCAGACATTAAATATTAGGCAGCACAGGACAGTGATCTCTGATAGAGGGGAATAAAAAAGGTGAGACCTACTGATTGACCCTTCTTACTGCCTGGTGAGAGTTTTCAGCCTATAGTACATCCAGGGGGACCCAGACAAAGCCCAGAAATCTCCCTGAGTTGAGCTATTAGAATTGGGAGTCTTGGGAGGCCAAGGCAGCTAGAATTCACAGGGAAAACTCCAGAAAGGGAAAGAGCTGTACACAGAGAGCTCCTGAGATCTGTGGAAGATCCCTCTTGTGTCTTCTGCAAAGTACTGATTATTGAACACACATGAGGAAACTACCTAAGCCAGAGAAATATTATTTGAAATTGAGCAATCTTTTGTGTTCACATAGGGACAGGAAAAGCTTATGTTCCCACCACCTGAGTTTCAAACTATTATGCTATGGAGAATTGGGTAGAGTTACTCAAAAGGGTATTGCCTCAGTAATGGTGACTGTTTTGATCCCACTTAACAAAGCATTAAAAACAATGGTGTTAGACCAATTGGATATTCTTACACAGAAAACAACCACTTTATCCATACCTTTTAACACATACAAAAGTAAACTCAAATCATATATAGGCCTAAATGCAAAACCTAAAACTATAAAACTTTAGAAGAGAATTTTTATGAATTTTGGTTAGGCAAATATTTCCTAGACACAAAACCAAAAACATGATATATAAAAGAAGAAATTCATACATTGGATTTCATCAAAATTTAAACTTTTTGTTCTTTGAAAGGATAAAAAAAATAAGGTTTAGACTACTCCTAATCTACATATTTGCAAATCATATATATAATAAGACTTATATCCAGAATATATACAGAACACTCAGAATGCAATCATAAGAAAACAACTCATTTAAGAATGACCACAAGATCTGAACAACTCAGGAATAAAAAAGATAAGCCAACCAAAAAATGGAGCCTTCCAGCTGGAACCACCATCTTCCATAGTTTTTCAAAATGACCAACACAAAGGGAAAGAGGAGTGGCACCAGCTATACATTCTTTGCGCCTTTTAGAAAACATGGAGTTGTTCTTTAGCCACACATGTGAATCTACAATTAATATATTTATAGACATCAAGAGAATGGGCACAGTTCAAAACAGAATGTCCCACAAATGTTAACATGGCAAAATTGAGTCTACAATGTACCTAGCATGCTATGATTAAGGGAAAAATTCATGCCAAGAGAATTAATGCACCCAATGAGCATATCAGGCACTCTAAAAGCCAAGAAAGCCTCCTGAAATGCGTGAAGGAAAATGGTCAGAGAAAGAAGGAAGCCAAAAAGAAACGTACTTGGGTTCCACTGAAGCACCAATCTGCTCCACCCAGAGGAGCACATTTTGTGAGAATCAACTGAAAGGTGCCTGAGCTGTTGGAACCCATTCCCTATGAAATCATGGCACAATAGGTACAAAAATAAATAAGTAAAAGACTTCTAAACTGTAAGTTAATTAATTAATTGCTTAATTTTAAAATGGGCCAAAGATTTGCACACACACTTCTCCAAAAAAGTACATATAACAACAAAAAAACACAACTGACAATTTCGTTAGTCATTAGAGAAATGTGAATTAAAACCACAATGAGATGCCACTACACACTATCAGAATTGTTAAAATTTTAAAAATAAATATATTACCATATCAAGTGTCAGCAAGAATGTGGAGGAACTAGAATTCTCACATTCTAGTGGCTGGAATATAAGATGGTACAACTGCTTTGAAAAACAACTCAGCACTTTCTTTAGAAGTCAAATATATCTACCATATTGCCCTACCATTTTATTCTTGGGTATTAACCCAAGAAAAAGAAAGCACATATTCCCAGAGATTTGCATATAAATGTCCATAGTGGCTTTACTTATAATAAGCTAAAATATGGAAACAACCCAAACATATATCAACCAATGAATGGATAAACAAATTATGCTGTATTTGCACAACTGAATACCTATCAGCAATAAAAAAAGAAGTACTGACATACATCAGAACATGAATGAATTGCAAAATAATTACAGTGATAGAATAAACCAGACAAAAATAAAGAGCACATACTGTAGGATTCCATTTATATAAAATTCTAGAAAATGCAAATTAAACTATACTGACAGAAAGCAGTTCAGCAGTAGTCTGAGGATAAAGGAGATGGAAGAGGCAGGAGTGGAGATTACCAAGGAACACAAGGAAGCTTTTGGGCATGACAGATATCTTCATAACCTTGATTGTGGTGATGGTTTCATGAGTTTCATGGGTGTTACTTTTCAAACTATCAAAACATACCAGATTATGCGCTTAAAGCATATGCAATTTACTGTATATCAATTATACCTCAATAAATCTGTATATTTATAAAAAAAAAAACAAGCACATAACAACATAGATGAATCTCAAATGCATTATCCTGAGGGAAAGAAGGCAGACTCAAAAGACTACATACTGTACAATTTCATTTATACAAAGTTCTGGAATAGGCAAAACTACAGCAAAAAATACAGATCTGTTAGTGAGAGGAGCAGGAGGTGGAGTTAAGGGAATTTGCGGGGTAATGGAATTGTTCTGCATTTTATTGCAGTCATGGTATGCATATGGATTTGTTACTATGTATTTGTTAAACTCAGAGAATCACACACACTAAGAATATTAATTTTACTATATGTAAAGTATAGCTCAGTTTTTAAAAGCCTCATTCTAGTGTCAAAAGGATAGAAAAAATGGAGGAGGAAGTGGAGGAGAAGGTGATTAATGAAGAGAAGGAAAACAACCATCATCATCACCACCACCATGAATGTCAGAATAGAAAACCCTAAAATATAGGACTTGCAGAAAGATAAAAGAGAGAGGTAAGAGTCAATCATTGAAGAGATCATTGAGAATTTTCTAAAATTGAAGAAAAACTTTATAATTAAAGATTATGCTGAGTTCAGAGCTGGATAAATAAAAACAAATTCATCACAACAGGTAATAATTTAATAACATAAGACTTTGGACAGAAGAATACTTGGGAACCTAACTTAAAGAAGAAATACAGTTTAAGCATAAGGTAAAAATAAATTAAGTCGGCAACAGACATCAACAACAGTACATGCCAGAATTCAATGGCATATCACAAGAGGGCTTACAGAAATAATTGTTCGCCTAAAATTCTATACCCATACAAGAGTGAAAATGAAATAAAGCCATTTTCAGGCATGTAAGTCAAACAGATTAGCACACATAGACAATCACTCTTATAACTACTAAAATTTGTACTTCCTAAAAATAAAATCAAACCTTGCATGAAAAAAGCAGGATTCCAAAAAGAATGGTGATGATTGTGGTATCACAAATGATGCGATTAACTTTCATAATACTATACACTCACACACACACACACACACACACACACTCAGAAATGTGTGCATGCAAATGCTGGTAAATATGAATAAGGCCTATAGTTTAATTAATAATACAGTACCAATACCAATTCCGTAGCTGTGAAAATGCACTATGTTAGTGTAAGATGTTATTGTTGCCAAAAACCAAATGAAGGATATAAGGAAACTTTTTATATTTCTTAAACTATTTCAAAACAAAAAGTTTAAAATAAAAGAATAGTAAGCAAAGACTTGAGAAATATAATAGGAAATCCTATTAAGTACTGACTAAATATAACAACAACAACAACAACAACAACAACGAAATAACGCTTATTTGGAGAAAGGTGAAAAGCCAAATTACAAACAGATTGAAGAAGAGAGGTTAGTGTTAAAGGGCTGAGATCCTTGTGTTATTGAGAGGACTACAAATGATTAAATTTAGACATTTTATAACATTATCTATAAATACTAAAATTTAAAGAAAATCATATAAAAATAAAAACATTAAAATTTACCAAGTAATAGAAGAAAAGAAGAGAACAGGAAAAACACAATAAAGAAAACTGATTTGAGGGAAAGGAAAAAAACATGCAAAAAAAAGACGGTAAATAAGAAAAAATAAAATGGTTAATTTCAGTCTAAATTATATGCCATCATATATGAAGCATATAAGCATAACAAACTCCACTGGTGTCTTCCATATAAAGGCCATTTACAAGATACCTACTAAAAACAAAGAAAGATTGAGAATAAAGGATGAGAAAAGACATACTAGGTAAGCCTAAATATCAAAGATCATGTCGGCATAGCAATATAAAACAGTGAGAATAGAATTTAAGATAAAATTATTAATGATAAAAATATAATATGCCAAGAAATCACAACTAAACTGAACATTATGCATTTAGTCACTTCCTCAGAATATATAAAGCAGAAGTGTCAACAATCAGAAGGAAAGCCATGAAATATTGAAAAATTTTATGGGGAAGGGGGGGAATGCCAACATGTGAAAAAATGATTTGAAACAACATAATTAAAAAGTTTGTTTTCAAAATGAAAACAACAAACATGTTATGTCACAATAATTGAAGCATACATACAACCATACAAAAATTGACTTTCATTCTGGTTCCAAAATTTAAGAATAAATCATAGAAACAAGTCTCCCAAAAAGGTAATGAAATTGGAAACTATTTTTTCAGCAATATAAATCAATCTATAATTGGAAGCTAAAGACTACAATTTATTCATAATTTAAACAAGAAATCATACTACAAGTTTCTAACTTTTTGAACTCAATGTCAACTGTACATTAAAAACTGAATATGTCTCCCTCTCTCTCTGCCTCTATCCCGCTCACTCTCTCTCTCTCTCTCTCTCTCTCTCTCTCTCTCTCAAAAATAAAACTTAAAAACTGAAGACTGTACATGAAATCATATAAAGGGGAAAGTTTTAGCTTTAAAAGTATATGTTGGAAATAAAAAAATGTTGAAAATTAGTTTTTAAGAAAAGCATTAGACTCAAGAAAGCTAAAATTAAAATAGAGCAAAGATAAACAGAGTAGAAAGGAGGAAAAGAACAAAACTTAAGGATAGTAAACACTAAGGAAATATAGAGATCTCAACAAAACCAAAAGTTATATTTTTCAAATTATCAATAAAGTAGAAAAACCTCTGAGAAAACTGCTCATGAAAAATAAAAAGGGAAAAAGAAACACATAAGCAAAATCAGAAGAGGAAACAAATCTATAAAGCGAAATATTTAAAATTATATATAATTCCAAATAATAAAGTATTAATATATAATTCCAGATAAGGCACATGGATACAGCCATATGTAAGCAAAAATATTTAATACCTATCAACTTTCAGTGTAGAGGCTGTTCTCTGCAGAGAGGGAGATAATACTAGAAGGGGATTTCAGCCGTAAATGCAATAGTTTATCTCATAAAAGAAACAAGAAAAATATTAACATTTGTTTATTTCCACTGATGGGCAAATGAGTATGTCACCATGTTCTCTGATTTTGTGTTTGAATTACTTTTTTTAAAAAAATTAAAATATGCTACAGGCTAAATTATAAACTTGCTGAATACCTTACCCAGAGAATATTTTTAAAGTTATTTCTTAGATGAAACAGCAACAAAACCTGAAATATGTAATCTGTGATAAGGACTAGAAGGGTGCCTGGGTGGCTCAGTCGGTTAAGCCTCCCACTTTGGCTCAGGTCATGATCTCATGGTTTGTGAGTCCAAGCCCTCCATCAGGCTCTCTGCTGTCAGCGCAGAGACCACTTTGGATTCTCTATCTCCCTCTTCCTCTGCCGTGCACTCCCTCTCTCTCTCTCAAAAATAAGTGAACATTAAAGAAAAAGGACTAGAAATCTGCATTTCTAATAAATATTTCTGGTGCTTCTCCTGTAGGTAACACAGATCACAATTTGAGAACCACTTAAGTATTTGAAAGCAATACATAGGGATACATTTGAGTTTTTCCTCTGTTAATTTCCAAGGCAATGACTTTGGCAAATTATTTAAACTACACTCCCAAATTTTTGCATCTTTAAAGTGGGGATATTCAAAACGATCTCACACAATTGAATATTTATGTAGTACTCAAAATCCCTGCAAGATGTAAAGTATAGTTGCTGCTCATGATACTGCCTTATATATGGCTAGAGTCAAATGGTACTAAAGTTTAACTTCAGAACACAAATTCAATTTACTCGCTACTCAAGGATTCCTCTTCCTTGGTGAACCACTTTTTTGAACTCTTCCATGAAACAATAGCTATTATGGTTGCTATGATGAGAATAGGCAAAGCAATGTAGAAACCTAGAAGCCACCGGTTCTTTTCAGCCTTCCTAAAAGCTCTTTCCATGATTAAACCTAAAATAGAAATACATTAAAAATCAGAGCCAAAAAATTAAACCATCTACTTTTATTTTCAAGTTGCAGCAAACCAATTTTTGTTGTTATTCAAGAAACATGGAAAAATAATAATATAATTATATAATACTTAGAACTCTCTCTACAACCTCTCATTCTAAAACATTATAAAACAAGTTCCAGGAAATTCCAACGTATTCTACATCATACAGCAGCTGTAGCAAAATCTCACTATAGCACTCTAAGTTGGACCAAAAACTTCAACAATATATAAAGTGGGATCATGTAATTGCAAGGTTATCCAACAAATTTACAATATAGTCTAAAGGAAAAAGTCAATGACATCAGTAAATAAAAATTTTAAAAGATACTGTCAGTTTCAATCATGATATTGAGAGTAAATATTGGAAGAGCAAGATTAAGAAGATATATTTGGTTTTCATTTCTTGAAAATAAGCCTATTTACCTTTTAATTGCAAATATTGGCCTCTAGGTGATAGAAATCTAACTTTGTTTTTGTGAAGATAAGCACTTTGATAATTTATTAACTGAATACGTAAAGATATTAGATACTTGCCCTGTTTCTCAGGCAAACTAGAAGCTTCTCTGCCACGCGTTTCACAAAATGGAGGCCGGTAGCCTTCAAAACAATGGCACGTTTTATTGGAAGTGCACACCTAGGATCATTTTAAAAAATTCAAATGATCATTTAAAACTATTTTCTCGTGAGAAGTAAAATTATCAGATGGATCATCAAGCTTACTTTTGCATTTTGATCTAGTGTAATTTTATTTATTTACAGAGCTAATCCTACAAATAAAATAGTTTGGTTTCTAATGCACACACAAACACACCCACAAATAGTTGGGTTTTTTTAAGCTACAGAGGCTGACAGTATTTGCATTGAGAAAAATTTTAATATTTCAAATATTCACCTGAAAACTTAGTTTTCAATTTCAGAAACACACCCTCAAATTCTAATGAAAATAAGACCTTTCCAGTGGTGTCCTGGAGCCACGTAGTATAGCTCCAGAGCTGAATGTGCACATCTCTTCCTATCTCCAAGTTCAGTGGCATGCCATAGCTTGAAGTATTTGCAGTTGCAAATGAGCACCTTCCCAACTGCCCTACTCCAGGATTGGGTTGTGTTTTGTTTGCTTGATTTTTAATCCAAGGGATTTTGTACTTCAAGAGGCCATCAGATACTTAGGTTAGGAACTGATGGTTTCTTAAATAAATAAATAAATAAATAAATAAATAAATAAATAAATAGTAAACACCTTTATGGTACTTACTAGGTGTGTGTCTCTATTGTGAACACTTTCTATAGATTTATTTATTTAATCCTCACAACAGCCCTGTGAGGTTGGGACTATTATTATTCCCACTTTATAGACGAAGACCCCAAGGCATAGATATTTAACTTGTCAAAGTCAAATGGCTAGTAAGTGATGGAACAAGGATTTAAACTTATGAGATCTGGTTTCAGAGACCTTGACCTTGCCCATTTGCTATGTTACCTCTCAAAATAATATAAAACATCTCTCAGTTTCTAAGATCTCAGTTTAACAACTTGGATCTCATCCCATGGCTTAAATGTATATGGGGGGGAAGTGTTGTGTTGAGGGTATCCATTACCCCAGCTTTTGTCACACCACCTTTAAGCTGTTTGAGTTTGTGTGTGTGTGTGTGTGTGTGTGTTCGTGTATTTTTATGCTGAAATACTTCACAGAAGTGAACTTGTCCTTCTTAGGAGATACATGTTGTCAGTTTGTCCTAATATTGTATTGTTATTTTTGGATCACTTGGTTAAGTTGCTGTCTTCCAGGTTTTTCCACATGCTTCCATTTGTAATTAATAAGTAATTTGTGAGGAGATAGTTGTTAGATTATGTAAGTATCTGGGTCCTCATAAAACTTTCACCCACTAGTTTGAGCATCCATTCATAACTATTTTACTCCATTATTCCTTCTATATTGATTACACTATAAGGAAGAATTTTCTTTTATCTCCATTTATTTATTCAGTTATTGCTATCAATAATATGTAATTGATATGGTCAGATGATTAATAACAAGAATGCCAAGACCACTCAATGGGAAGTCTTATCAACAGATGAGGCTGGAAGAACTGGATATCCAATGCAAAAGAATGAAATTAGACCTTTATGTACAAAAATTAACTCAAAATGGATTAAAGTCCTAACTATAAGACCTAAGACTATAAAACTCCTAGAAGCAAACACAGTGAAAAAGCTTCATGACACCGGACTTCACAATCATTTCTTGGACTAAAAGCACACACAACAAAAATAAAAATTGATAAATGGGTCTACAACAAACTTAAAAACTTTTGTGCATCAAAGGACACAATCAACAGTGAAAAGGTAATCTACAGAACAGGAGAAAAGATTTGTAAGTCATATATCTGATAACAAATTAACATCAGGAATACGCAACAAACTTACACAATTCAACAATAATTTTAAAAATTGGATAATTTAAATGGGCAAAGGACTTGAATAGAAATTTCTGCAAATATGATATACAAATGGCCAATAAGAATATAAATAGATGCTCAACATCACTAGTCATAAGAGAAATGCAAATGAAAATCACAATGATACCAAACTACATCCATCAGGATTACTACTTAAAAAAAAAATCACAAACAACAAGTGTTGGTGAAGATGTGTTGGAATCCTTGAACACTGTTGATAGGATTGTAAAACTGTGAAAATGAAAAACAGTATTGGAAGTTGTTTTTAAAAAAGAGAGAGAGAGAATGACAATATGATCCAGTAGTCCCACTTCTGAGTACATATTTAAAAGAACTAAAAGCAGAGTGTCAACATGAAATTTTCACACCTATGATCCCAGAAGTATTATTCACAAGAGCCAAGAGGTGTAAACAACCCAAATGTCCATCAACAGATTACTACATTAACAAAATGTGGTACATACATACAAGGGAATATTATTCAGTCTTAAAAAGGAAGGCAATTCCATCACATGCTACAACATGGATGAACATTGAGGAAATTATGGTTAACTGAAATGAGCCATAAATGAAAGACAAATACTGTATTACTCCACTTATGTGAGGTATCTAAAGTAGTCAAATTCATCAAAACAGAAACTAGAATGGGGGTTTGCAGGGCTGTTGGAATAAGAGAAAAAAGTTATCACTTAATTGTTTGCAATATTGTGATTTATAAGAAATATGTATTTGGTCATTCAGATGATCAAAACATATCTCTCTAATGTATTTGGTCTTCACCCACAATTCCTGGCTTACAGCTCCCAAAACCCTTAGAATTACCTGTGTTGAGAGAGAGATAAAGGTGTCTTTTGTTATGTGAAATAAGTAAGTTTTGAAGTCACCTAAGAATGGGAGCTGGTTGCCAGTGGAATCCATGTGATTCCAGGTGCCTGTGCCAATCTTCAGGGAGGAAAGAGGGCTAGAGGTTGAATCAATCACAATGGCTGATGATTTAATCAGTTGTGCCTATGTAATGAATCCTTCACAAAAAAAGAAAAAGAAAAAAAAGGATAGGTTTCAAAGAGCTTCTGGGCTGGTAAACATGTAGAGATTTGAGGACAGTGTGCATCCAGAGAGTGGCATGGAAGCTCTGCACCCTTTCCCTATATCTTGTCCTATTCATCTCCTCCACCTGGTTGTACCTGAGTTATATCCTTTTATAATAAAAAAGTAATCTGGTAGGCAAAATGCTTCTCCAAGTTCTGTGAGCCACTCTAGCAAATTAATTGAGGGAATTTTGGGAACCTCTGATTTATAGCCAATCAGGCTGGGGGCCGAGATGGCAGAGCAGCAGGGAACTTTTTTTGCTTCTCTCATCCTCGAACTGCAGCTAGATCAGCGCCAAACCATCTTGCATACCTAGAAAACTGATTTGAGGATTAACACAACAGTCTGCACAACTTGAACCACAGAACTCAGCAGGTATGCAGCGTGGAGACGTAAAATAGGGGAGAGAGAAGCCATAGAGGGTAAGGAGCTATTTTTGCTTGTGGAGAGAAGATGGAGACAGGGGGGAGAGTACAGGAAAAGCACTACCCCTGAAAGCAGCTGGAGAGAAACAGAAAGAGTGTACTGAACAAAAAAGGGAGAAAGGAAAAAAGGGAAAGGAGAAAGGAGAGGGTTTAAATTCCATTAAGACACTATAAACAGGGAGTGCAGAGTCTGAAACTCTGCAGCTTGATACCTGGCAGAGCTCTGATGGGAAGGGTGAATCCCCAGGAGCAGACAGTGAGGTCCGAGGGTTCCTCAGGCCACAAGGGGAGTGGCAGTACCCCTACTGAGAGGACATCTGGTAGAGGCTGTGTGGCCTCCCTACAAGGCAAAGTTCCCAGCAGACCCCAGAGAATAACCACATTTGCTTGTGTTGGAACAAGGACATTAAGGGTAAATCCTGGCACCAGATAGCTGTTGTGATTCACCACAACCTCTGAAATGCTGCTGCTATATAATTGCGCAAACTTTTTCTGGGGCAGGCTGACACCTGGCCACAGTCTCTGGGCTATGCAGCAGCACAGTCATGTACACGTACCAGATGGTGGGGCCAGCACCTGGCCATTGCTCGGTGAGACTCTCCCAGAGAGGTTCTGAGTGGGTCAAAGCCGCAGGGCCCTCAGAAGTAAGGGATTTGGAAACACAGCCCCATCTGAGATAAAACTCAGGAGGGAGGTGCCTCCTGGCAGATTGACCGCTTGGTCACAGACAGCAGAGGCAGGGAGTGGATGAAAGCAGGAGACAAAGGAGGGGTGCTTGATTGCCAGTGGGTGAGAGCACAGAGTTCTGATACTAGAGACTGGGTAGCTGGGTGACGCCATTTTTAACCTCTCCCGTGCATGCGCATACATGCCTACGTGCACCACAACAATCCACCCCAATAAACTAAGCAGCACTGTCTAGTGGAGAAGGAAGCCGCTACACCAAGCCCTGCCCAAATGGGTCAACTGCACTCTAGAGGAACACCACAAATCTCTCAGCCTGCTTAGTTTATGGACTATAAACTGCTTCATAGTTTGACTTCTAGGGAAAATTGGATGTAATTTCAATCATATTTCATTCTGTTTGCTGGTACATCTATTCAATTTTTTTTTCTTTTTCTTTGCTTATTCTTTGTGGGAGATGCAAGAGAGAAGCATCAAAGGAAAAGACTTCAAAAGGGAAGGGCTGGAGAAGGTGCAAGGCCTTAGGATATGTTTACATAGCTGACCGAGGCTGTGGCTGGTAAGGAATGCCTAGAGCCATTAACATTGTCCAGGGCCAGATCCTCCTTCACACCTGACCCTTCCTAGTGTTATAGAAACCAATTAACTCAAAATTCAACCTTGAAAAGTGAAACCATTAGATTAACACACTTGCTTAGCTGACTTTATGCACGTAGTCTTTAGCAATTATCCTAATAAAAAGAAGCTGCGTTCTGGAGTTGGGGCCTCATTCCGACTTGAGTATGAGAACCTTCACTTAACTGCAATTTGTTTGCAGACTCATCTTTTGCAACTCCAGCCATACTCCCTGCAACAATTCTTGAATACAGAAAGAGAAAAAATTTATTTTTATTTTCCGTTTTTATAAAAAATATTTTAATTTTTTTCTAGTATATTTTTTACTTTTGTAAATTTTAAATCCTATTTACTTTCATCATTTCATTTTGTTCTATTTTACTGTATTCATTTTTTAAAATTTTCAAACATTTTCCTTTTTCTTTCCCTTTTTTCTCTGTTCTGTCAAGCTTCTTTCAACAACCAGACCAAAACATACCTAGGAGCTCACATCCTTCCTTTGATTTTTTGTGTTGTTTTTAATTTTTTAGTTTTAATTTATTTTTTATTTTATTAATTCTTTTTCTTTCTTCAAAATGACAAAATGAAGGAATTCACCCCAAAAGAAAGAATAGGAACAAATGACAGCCAGGGACTTAATCAACACAGATACAAACAAGATGTCTGAATCAGAATGTAGAATCAAAATAAGAATACTAGCTGGGGTTGAAAATAGAATAGAATCCCTTTCTGTGGAGGTAAAAGAAGTAAAAGCTAGTCAGGATGAAATTAAAAATGTTGTAACTGAGCTTAAATAGATAACGCGGCGGCAAGGATGGGTAAAGCAGAGCAGCGAATCAGCAATATAGATGACAAATTTATGGAGAATAATGAAGTAGAAAAAAGAGGGAATACTGGTTCATGGTTTTTTTTTCAATCTTTTTAAATCTTCTTCCTTCAATTTAAATAGTTTCTATTGGTTTATCTTTAAATTTACTGATATCTTCTATTGTGTCTGTTGAGCAGTTAATCCCATTGATGGAATTTTTCATTTCAGTTATATTTTCCCATCTCTAGAAATTATATCTCCCATTCTCTTATTATTATGTTGATATTTTTTAACTCCATGAGAATATTTATAGTCCATGGGGGAGGGGAAGAAAAAAAAAAGAGGTTAGAGAGGGAGGGAGCCAAAACATAAGAGACTCTTAAAAACTGAGAACAAACTGAGGGTTGATGGGGGGTGGGAGGGAGGGGGGGTGAGTGATGGGTATTGAGGAGGGCACCTTTTGGGATGAGCACTGGGTGTTGTATGGAAACCAATTTGACAATAAATTTCATATTAAAAAAAAAGTTCCTATCAGGTAATTATATCATTTTAAACATTTCAGGGTACATTTTTATTGACTAATTTTTTTCTCCTTATAGGTTACATAATTCTCCTTCTTGGCATATTTCCTTATTTTTAAGAATTTTATGCAGGATATTATTGATATTGTAGAATATATAGATTTTATAGTTTCCCTTTAAAGATTGCTATACTTTGTGCTGGGAGACAGTTAAATTACCTGCAAAGCAGTTTGATAAGGATTATCTTTAAGTTTTTATAGGGCAGATTTAGAATATCCTTTTCTCTAGGGCTAACTTACTGCTACTGTTGCTAGTAAAACAACGACTTTTCTGATGTCTCCAGTGTCTGTTCCAAGTTTTCTATAGTTTAGTAAGTTATATAAACAGAAATGAATGTGCAAATATTATTAACTTCCCTACACATTAAATGTAATAGGGAAAGATCCCCATAAGCCATACAGAGAAAGACAGATACCATATGGTTTCACTCTTATGTGGATCCTGAGAAACTTAACAGAAACCCATGGGGGAGGGGAAGGAAAAAAAAGAGGCTAGAGTGGAAGACAGCCAAAGCATAAGAGCCTCCTAAAACCTGAGAACAAACTGAGGGTTGATGGAGGGTGGGAGGGAGGGGAGGGTGGGTGATGGGTATTGAGGAGGGCACCTTTTGGGATGAGCACTGGGTGTTGTATGGAAACCAATTTGACAATAAACTTCATATATTGAAAAAAAAATAGGGAAAGATCCCTAATCACACTAAAAACAAACAATGGAATATGAAGAAATAATTTTAACAAAGTATATTCAACATCACATGAAGAAAACCACAAAACTTTCCCAATATTATAACAAAGATTTGAATAAATAATCCGAGAGAATAGTTAGAAAACTTGACATATCTAATATTAATTTGTAATTGTTTTTTACCAATTGCTATAAAACATAAAATAGTATTATACTATTGTGAGAATAGTCAGGTCAATAAATAAGACAGCCATTATACATATCAGACAAATGATAATATACATAGCACCACATCTTAGACACCACATGGAAATTAGAAGCTTAGTGGGCAAAAGGTAGGAATAGTTTTCTTTCTTTCTTTTTTTTTATTAAAATATATCTATCAGGAGCACCTGGTGACTCAGTTGGTTAAGCATCCAACTCCTGATTTTGGCTGTCATGATCTCACAATTTGTGAGATTGAGCCCAATGTCGGGCTTTGAGTTGAGAGCATGGAGCCTGCTTGGGATTCTCTCTTACCCTCTCCCACCCCCTAAAATAAATAAATAAACATTAAAATATATCTATCAAGATGAGATTACAATTATAATTCTCTTATTGTTTTTTTAAATGAGAGGGTTTTTTAAGCTTATTTATTTTGAGAGAGAAGAGGGAGAAAGTGGGGGAGAAGCAGAAAGAGAGGGAGAGAACCCCAAGCAGGCTCCACACTGTCAGCATGGAGCCCAACATAGGGCTGGAAATCACGAACCATGAGATCATGACCTGAGCTCAAATCAAGAGCTGGATGCTTAACCAACTGAGCCACCTAGGTATTCTGAGGCTATAATTCTTTTATATGACAACCATAACACCAAACCAAATATTTCAACTATACAAACACAATACACATACAACATATTTTAGGTTTCTATTCTTTAAAATAGTATTTGAAAAAATTTTTTATAATAAATTGAACTTAGCACTGGATGTATAAATAAGGTTTTTTTAAGATTCATCAGTATCAAGAGTCAGTCAACATGGCAGAGAAGTAGGGGGACCCAAAGTTCCCTCATCCCTCAAGCACAGCAGTATTGAGGCCAGAAGACTGGAAATTCCAGGAATCTGGGCAATGGAGTGACAGAAACATATCTAGGGGCCCACAGGGACAACTTGGTGGGCCATAGGTGGATGACTGCGAACCGGGAGAGAGAAAAAGGGCGGTGTAGGCATGGAGGGGAGGGATCCCCTTCTGTGGAGAGACAAAAGTAATAGAAAGAGAGGTTGTGGAAGTGTAGGATTATATTTGGACAAGAGGAAAACCACAAACCAAGGAATGGAAAAAACAGAGAAAGAACCAATTTCTAACTGTGAGGCTTTCTCCGCCCTACTCAAGCACCTGGGGAGGAGGGGAACCAGCCTTGGGTTCCATAGCTAGCTCCCAGGTGCAGTTGGAGAGAGCAATCCTCTCCCTTGAGTGCTGTGGGAAGAAGGCAAACAGCCATTCAAAAGACAAAAGACCCTGCAGGCCCCTGCCACACAGAGGACCTTTGTAACAGTACCCAGAGTGACAGTACACTGGAACTGGGACACATGGAGTGGGATCCTTTAAGACACAGGGGTTTGAATCCCAGCCGAGTGCCAGGGAAGTGCAGGAAATGGTGGAGCGGACATAGAGGTCCACTTGCGCCCAGTCAGCACTGTGAGGAACTAGAGGCCATTAGTCAGTGGGCTGGGAAGAGTGGCACTTCTCTGGAACCAGGGTGCATGGAGTGGGATCCTTTCAGACATCGAGGTTTGAATCCCAGTCAAGCACCTAGGAAGTTCAGGAGACTATGGAGTGGAACAAAACCAGCCTGCTCCTGCCCATGTTGCACTGTGAGGATGATCTGAACAGATTGGTTTGGGACCCCTGGTCCAGGGAGGAGAGACTGGGGTGTCACCATTTTTCTCCCCATCACCAACAAAGCAGGGTTTCAGGGAACAGACAGTGGGCGCACAGTGGAGGCAGGACCTGCCTACACCAAACCATGTCTCTCTGTTCCTGGTAACTATGTATCTAACAGAGCAGGATTGACACTGACCAAACAGTCCCTCCTCCAGACCAGCGCAGGCACTGGTTCCAAGGCACCATCAAATATCAAGTATCGAGTGGTTTTACATTCTCTGATTTGGTTCTTGGTCAATTCTTATTTGTGTGTGTGTGCGTGTGTGTGTGTGTGTGTGTGTGTTCTTCCTTTTATTCCTCTTATTTCTTCCATTCTCTAGTCTGATTGTTCTGGTTGTTGGTTTGTTTAAGCAGACATTTTGAATCTATTCCTTTTATAGCTCTTCTGTATCTCCTTATTTATGTTCCTCTTTCTCTCTATGGACTAAGCCCTATAGTTTCTCTGATCCTCTGCCTGGTCAATTTTTTGTTTGTTTTCCTTTACCCCACCTCAGTAATTTCTCTCTTTCTATGGGACAAGGCCTCTTCCACCACCACCACCCTTTTTAAAAAAATTTTTTCCAGGGATACTTCAACAAATCAAAGCACATGTGGTGGAAGGACCAAACCACCACTACAAGTAGGGAGATAAAGCAACCAGAGTCTCAACAACAGACAGCATGAAACACACTCCAAAAATACCTCCTGAAGGGCCAGACCCTGGACAGCATTATGACCCCTTTTTAATATAGTAGTGCTTGCAGGAGCAGGACTCATAGCAAACTATTAAAACACAAAAGGGACAGAAAACTAGTCAATATTATGAAACAGAAGAATTCTCCTCAAAAGAAATTCCAGGAAGAAGTGACAGCTAGAGAATTGCTCAAAACAGATATAAACAATATAACTGAGCAAAAATTTAGAATAATAGTCATAATATTAATTGCTGGGCTTGAAAAAGCATAGAAGACAGCAGAGAATCTATTACTGCAGAGATCAAGGAACTAAGAAATAGTCACGAAAAATTAAGAAATGCTGTGAATGAGGTACAAAATAAACTAGATGCAGTGATAGCAAGGATAGAGGAGGGAGAGGGGAGATTAAGTGAAATACAAGATAAAATTATGGAAAATGATGAAGCTGAGAAAAAGATAAGAAAATACTAGACCATGAGGGGAGAATTGGAGAACTAAGTGATTCAATGAAACATAATATCTGTATCATAGGAGCTCCAGAAGAAGAAAAGAGAGAGAGAGAGAGGGGCAGAAGGTTTACCGGAAGAAATTATAGCTGAGAACTTCCTTAATCTGGGAAAGAAAATGGACATCCAAATCCAGAAGGCACAGAAAACGCCCTTCCGATTTAACAAGAATAGATCTTCTCCATGGAATATCATAGTGAAACCAGCAAATTACAAAGATAAAGAGAGAATTCTGAAAGCAGCTAGGGACAAATGGGCCTTAACTTACAAGGGTAGACACATCAGGGTACTAGCAGACCTATCCACAGAAACTTGGCAGGCCAGAAGGGAGTGGCAGGAAATATTCAATGTGCTGAATAGGAAAAACATGCATCCAAGAATCCTTTATCCAGAAAGGCTGTCATTCAGAATAGAAGGAGAAATAAAGACTTTCCCAGACAAACAAAAACTGAAGGAGTTCATGACCACTAAACCAGCCCTGCAAGAGATCCTAAGGGGGGCTTTGTGAGTAGAATGCTGCACAGACTACAAAGGACCAGAGACATCACCACAAGCATGAAACTGAAACATAACACAATGACACCAAATCCATATCTTTCAATAATAACACTGAATGTAAACAGACTAAATGCTCCAATCAAAAGACATATGTTATCAGAATAGATTTAAAAACAAGATCCATTTATGCTGTCTACAAGAGACCCATTTTAGACCTGAGGACACTTTTCAATTGAAAGTGAGGATGGAAACCATCTATCATGCTACTGGAAGTCAAAAGAAAGCTGGAGTAGCCATACTAATATCAAACTAGATTTTAAACTAAAGGCTGTAACAAGAGATGAAGAAGGGCATTATATCATAATTACAGCATCTATCCATCAAGAAGAGCTAACAATTGTAAATGTTTATACTCCCAACTTCAAAGAACCCAAATACATAAATCAATTAATCACAAACATAAGCAATCTTATTGATAGGAATGCCGTAATTGCAGGTGACTTTAATACTCCACTTACAGAAATGGAAAGATCATCTGGGAAAAAAATCAATAAAGAAACAATGGCCTTGAATGATACACTGGACCAGATGGACTTGACAGATATATTCAGAATCTTTCATCCAAAAGCAGCAGAATACACATTCTTTTCACATGCACATGGAACATTCTCCAAAATAGAATCATGTACTTGGTCACAAAACAGCCCTCAATAAATATAAAAGAGATAAGATCATATGTTGTTCTGATCACAATGTCATGAAACTTGAAATCAATAAGAGAAAATTTGGAAAGCCTCCAAATGCATGGAGGTTAAAGAACATCCTACTAAAGAAAGAATGACTCAACCAGGCAATTAAAGAAGAAATTAAAAAATATATGGAAGCAAATGAAAATGAAAACAGGACAGTCCAAACCCTTTTGGATGCAGGAAAGGCAGTCCTAAGAGGAAAGTACACTGTAGTCCAGGCCTATCTCAAGAAACAAGAAAAATCCCAAATACAAAATCTAACAGGACACCTAAAGGAACTAGAAGAAGAACAGCAAAGAAACCTCAAAGCCAGCAGAAGAAGAGAAATAATAAATATTAGAGCAGAAATAAACAATATAAAATCCCAAAAAAATAGAATATATCAATGAATCTTAGAGCTGGTTTTTGAAAAAATAAAATTGATAAACCCCTAGCCAGACTCCTCAAAAAGAGAGAGGACCCAAATAGATAAAATCATGAATGAAAGAGGACAGATCACAACCAACATCATAGAAATACAAACAATTATCATAGAATACTATAAAAGTTATATTACAACAAACTGGACAACATGGAGGAAATGGACAAATTCCTAGACACCCACACACTAACAAAACTCAGAGGGGAAGAAACAGAAAATTTGAACAGGCCCATAACCAGCAAAGAAATTGAATCAGTTATCAAAAATCTCCCAGCAAATAAGACTCCTGGGCCAGATGGCTTCCCAGGGGAATTCTACCAGACATTTAAAGCAGAGTTAATACCTATCCTTGACAGCTTGAGAGCTGTCCCAAAAAGTAGAAATGGAAGGAAAGCTTCCAGACTCATTCTATCAAGCCAGCATCACCTTGATTCCCAAACCAGACAGAGAACCCCCTAAAAAGGAGAATTACATGCCAATATTCCTGATGAACATGGATGCAAAAATTCTCAACAAGACACTAACAAATTGAATTCAACAGTATATCCAAAGAATTATTCAACACAATAAAGTGGGATTCATTCCTGGGATACAGGACTGGTTCAATATTCACAAATCAATCAGTGTGATACATCACATTAAGAGAAGAAAGGATAAGAGCCATATGATCCTGTCAATAGATGCAGAAAAAGCATTTGACAAAATATAGCATCCTTTCTTAATAAAAATCCTCAAGAAGCTGGGATAGGAGGAACATACCTTAACATCATAAAAGCCAAATATGAAAAGTCCACAGCTAATATCATCCTCAAGGGAGAAAAACTGAGAGCTTACCCCCTGAGATCACGAATCAGCAGGAATGTCCACTCTCACCACTGTTGTTTAATATAGTGTTGGAAGTCCTAGCCTCTACAATCAGACAACAAAATGAAATAAAAGGCATCCAGATTGGCAAAGAAGTCAAACTTCCACTTTTCACAGACGACATGATACTCTACATGGAAATCCCGAAAGACTCCACCAAGAAGCTGCTAGAACTGATACATGACTTCAGCAAAGTCGCAGGACACAAAATCAATGTACACACCATAAATGTAAATAGCATTTATGTACACCAATAATGTAGCAACAGAAGAGAAATCAAGAAATTGATACCATTTATAACTGTACCAAGAAGCATAAAATGCCTAGGAATAAACCTAACCAAAGTTGTAAAAGATTTGTATGCTGAAGACTATGGAAAGCTTATAAAGGAAATTGAAGAATACACAAAGAAATGGAAAAACATTCCATACTCATGAACTGGAAAAACAAATATTGTTAAAATGTCAATACTACCCAAAACAATTTACACATTCAATGCAATCCCAATCAAAATTGCACCAGCATTCTTCTCAAAGCTAGAGCAAACAATCCTAAAATTTGCATGGAACCACAAAATACCCTGAATAGCCAAACTGGGATCTCATCAAGATAAAAAACTTCTGCACAGTGAAGGAAACAATCAGCAAAACTAAAAAGCAACCGATGGAATGCGAGAAGATATGTGCAAATGACGTATCAGATAAAGGGTTAGTATCCAAAATCTATAAAGAACTTATCAAACTCAACACCCAAAAACCAAATAATCTAGTGAATAAATGGGCAAAAGACAGTAATAGGCACTTTTCCAAAGAAGGCATCCAGTTGGCAAACAGACACATGAAAAGATGCTCAGCATCGCTCATCGGCAAGGAAATACAAACCAAAACCACAATGAGGTACCACCTCACATCTGTCAGAATGACTAACATTAACAACTCAGGAAACAACAGATGTTGGCAAGGATGCAGAGAAAGAGGATCTCTTTTGTTCTGCAAAAGCACTGGGAAAGCAAACTTGTGCAGTCACTCTGCAAAACAGTATGGAGGTTCCTCAAAAAATTAAAAATAGAACTACCCCACAAGCCAGCAATTGCACTACTAGGTATTTATCCAATGGATATAGGTGTGCTGTTTTGAAGGGGCATTTACACCCAATGTTTATAGCAGCATTATCGACAATAGCCAAAGTATGGAAAAAGCCCAAATGTCCATCGATAGATGAATGGATAAAGAAGTGGTGAATGTATACAATGGTGTATGTATACTCGGCAATCAAAAAGAATGAAATCTTGTCATTTGCAACTATGTGGATGGAACTGGACGGTATTATGCTAAGTGAAATTAGTCAATCAGAGATAGACAAATATCATATGACTTAACTCACATGTGAAATTTAAGATACAAAACAGGTGAACATAAGGGAAAGGAAGCAAAAATAATATAAAAATAGTGAGGGGGACAAAACAAGACTCTTAAATATAGAGAACAAACAGAGGCTTGCTGGAAGGGTTTTGGGAGGGGGGATGGGCTAAGGGTATTAAGGAATATACTCCTGAAATCATTGTTGCACTATATGCTAACTTGGATGTAAATTTAAAAATTAGTTAATTAATTAATTTTTTTAAAAGTGTCCAAATAGATGTAATTTGGGGAAACAAATTTTGTGCTTACTTACTCCATGTCCGTTGCACTTTTTTGAACAGACAGATGATTCAGACTTAATTATTCTTGATTCTACACATTCACCATTTACACAGATCTAAAAAAAGAAAAAAAATCTTTTTTCCATGTTAAAGGAGTCCAGCTGCCTTGACATAAAAGTCAGTAATTTTATACCATAAGACCATAAGTGTTCAATGTAATAAATTTCCATCTAAGTATTGCTTTTGCTGTAACCTGCAAATTTTTATGTTGTGTTTTCATTTTCATTTAGTTCAAAATATTTTTCAAATTGTCTTAAAATTTCTCCTTTAGCACATTTAAAAATGTGTTGTTTAATCTCCAAGTATTTTGCAATTTTTCAGATAAATCTAATGTAAATTATGGAGTGGGTGATAATGATGTGTCAATGCAAGCTCATCAATTGTATCAAATGTACCACTCTAGTGGGGGATGTTGATAATAGTCTTATGCTTATGTGAGAGCAAGGGAGTATATGGGAACTCTGTACCTTCCTTTCAGTTTTGCTGTGGGCCTAAAACTGCTGTAAAAAATTCGTTTTAGGGGAGTCTGGGTAGCTTAGGCTGTTGATTGTCTGACTTCAACTAAGGGCATGATCTCGTAGTTTGTGGGTTCGAGTCCACATCAGGCTCACTGCTGCCAGTGCAGAGCCCTCTTCAGATCCTCTGTCTCCCTCTCTCTTTCTGCCCTTCCCCCACTCATGTTCTCCCCCCCTCCTCTCTCTCAAAAATAAATAAACATTTATTTTTAAAAATTAGCTAAAAAAAATAATTCAATGTAGGGAAGTGAGAGATACAAATAAGACCAAAAAAAATCATGTTCACATAACCACTTATAATACCCTGAAATCTAACAAAACTATTCCTAAGAGCACAGTTAAAAGAATATGCTGTATTTGTCGCATATATCAAAAGTTTGCATCGAAAGAAAATCAATTCAATATAATCAGGACATATAGTAAATTTTCCTCAAATATGAATTATTATTAGAATTCTCTAATAAAGTTGATAGGAATCTTTATTAAAATATGCTATACATATCTAAATTATATTATGGAATGTATGAAACATCCGGATATAATCATTCTAAGTTTAAAGTGTATTAATCAGAGGATTAAGGATACATTACCAACTCCAGTATTTACAGCAGTATCAACTACTCTAAGATACAGTTTTCTTATCTGAGTACAAATCATACTTTTTCTAAAGCATTGAGATTTGTTTTGAAGTTAAAATGGGATGTAGTATGTGAAAATGATTTCCTTTTAAACGTTAAAGCACAGTACAACTCTTCAAAAAAATAGTTTTAGGGGTATCTGGGTGGCTCACTCAGTTGAGTGTCTGACTTAAAAAAAATAGCCTCACAAAACACTTTCTAAGTGCAAACAAACTAACAATTCTTTTAAACCTTCACTGTGTTGAGTTTTCTCATTAGTTCTTGGCCTTGATGGTGTGTCTAAAACTCCCTTTGAGTGTAGTATCTATTGCATGCCTGCCTCAGTTGAAACTGAGATGAAGAGTCCTGTTATATTAGGATGCTACTGACAAAAAAAGTTGCCAAGAAGGTTTCATCAATGTGATTTATAATATCATTAAAAACTATCTGGTAAAATGTGTTTTCATACATTAACACTGAGAAGAACTGTCCATGTTATAAAATGGATTCTATTCTTACTAAATTATCGACTGAATAATATCAAATCATTTGTTGACTATGTTTCATTTTTTAGTTGTTTTGGCTGCAAAGCCAAAATATAGCTACTGAGCTCCTTGGTATATACATCCTTTAAGGAGGCATTTAAGGCCTACACTAGATTATCATTCCTCATAAGCAAGGATCTGGCCAGGAATTAAATGAAATGTTCAAGTAAGTTTATTCCTCCTATGTTTTCTCCAGATTTGGGTTAGCCTCAAACATAGTTAATTATAATAATCAATAATAATAGCCAATCTACATTTAGCTCTATGTGCCAGGAATCTCATTTAATCTTTGCAATAACCCCATAGAGTAAATGCTATTACTATCACCACTTTACATCCAGTTGTGGCATCTCAGACTGGTTAGGTTACTTGCAGAATGTCAAAAAATAGGAAGTTTTGAAGAATTGATTCTAAGAAGCCTGATCTAAGTGGTGCTCTTATCTACTGGGCTACGAAGAGACATATATTACTAAGGGGGATTTCTTCTTTCTTCTCTAAGAAGAAAGGTGAATTTCCATGCAATGGAGTACTTAACATAGTCACAAGATAGCTCCCCTCACACTCCAGTTCCAAAACACTTGGGAGTTTCCTTGGTCACAATACTGAAATTCTGAAGAAGATCAAACATTCCTATTGCCCTCTTAATATCTGGAGACAAAATGAAGCTTATTCATTTTCTCCTTATCCAAATATTTAAAGTTACATAGAAATGAACTGAAATTTGATACTTAAATGAAAATATTAAAGAAATTAATAAAACTAGATTTAAAAAAATAGATTTTAAATCATTTACCCTCCCTTCATCACAATGAGAACCATTGGAGACTTTCATTGGATCTTGATTTGCATTAGGCAATCTGTAGTCTATGGTTATACATAAATTATTTCGTACAAAAGCATAAATCACAGCGCCATTTTCTTTGCGAAAAGGAATTCGTGTAGGGTAAGTACAAATTAGTCTCCCACATTGAAGATTCCTGCAAACATAGTAAAATTATATGATTATTACACATTAGGTATTTGTTAGGAATTTGTTAGAAATGCTTCAGATTTTCTTTCTTTGACAAAAAAACCCAAAACAAAACCAAGTACAGCTCTCCATTTATGGCAAATGTAACTAGGGAAAATGTAACATTTTAACACTAACATTTAAAGTAAATACTCCAGAGATGCCTGGGTGGCTCAGTTGGCTGAGCGTCTGACTTTGGCTCAGGTCATGATCTCACAGTTCATGAGTTCAAATCCTGTGTTGTGCTCTGTGCTGACAGCCTGGAGCCTGGAGCCTGCTTTGAGTTCTGTGTCTCCCTCTCTCTCTGTCCCTCCCAATGCACACTCCTTCTCTCTCTCTCTCCCTCTCTCTTTCTCTCTCAAAAATGAATAAATATTTTAAAAATTAAAAAGAAAATCACTCTGCAAGCTTATCTTTCAATGCTGCTAATGAAAGGTCTTTTATTCACTGTGAAGAATTATATACTTACTGTCAAATAATCAATTCACTCAAGTATCTCATATCCCTCTGTAGAGGGACAGAGTGATAAGTTGTTACTCTTAACCTCAAGGACCTTACAGTTTAATACTAAATGTAATATAAATCCCATTAAAAGTGCCACAATAAATTAATTCTCACAGAGATTTAAGATGAGGACCCATTCTAACTTAGCAATTAGGAGAAACTTCATAGAGAAGATGATTCATAAATCTAAGTCAAAGTTTACAAATTAGTAGAATTTCAATAGCCAGAGTAAGGTATTTCTATTTTTTTTTAACATTTATTTATTTTTGAGAGAGAGAGAAAGAAAGTGAAAGTGGGGGAGGGGCAGAGAGAGAGGGAGACACAGAATCCAAAGCAGGCTCCAGGTTCTGAGCTGTCAGCACAGAGCCCAGTGCAGGGCTTGAACTCATGAACCGTGAGTTCATGACCTGAGCTGAAGTCGGACGCTTAACCAATTGAGCAACCCAGGCACCCCAGAGTAAGGTATTTCCAAACAAAATTAACAGCATAACCAACCAAGGAAACAAAACTATGTGGTGTGTTTACCAGTGTACAAATTCAGTAAGTACAAGGGCCATGTATGCTTACTAATGAGTATCTAGTTCAGTGTCCAGCACATAGCAGATTCTTTTAAAATGTACATTTTTTAATGTTTATTTGTTTTTGAGAGAGAGAGACAGAGTGTAAGTGGGGGAGGGGCAGAGAGAGAGGGAGACACAGAATCCAAAGCAGGCTCCAGGCTCTCAGATGTCATCACAGAGCCTGGCATAGGGCTCAGGCTCACCAACCATGAGATTGTGACCTGAGCCAAAGTCTGACACTTAAGCGACTGAGCCACCCAGTCACCCCAAACAGTAGGTTCTTAATAAATGTTTAAAACAAATTAACGACCAAAATATCAAAAATCTTGCTTTTCAAATGCAGGGGAAATTTAATTTCATTTTACGGACACTGGGCAGTCTTCAGCTTGGGCAAACAATCAAGTGAGTGAGGATAGTATTTTTATAAAGAAAAATGAGCAGGTTCAAAGAAGAAAAGTGCAATGGATATTATTACTTTCAATCTTGGATTGAATTTAGAAGTCTAATGATCACCCACATATAGATGTTTAAAATTAGATAGAAATTTAGCCTATAACACAAGAAAGATGTCAGGGCTACAGATTTTGATTTAAAATTCACTCCCTTACACATGTGATACTTGAAACCACTGGAATGAATGAAATATAGAGAGAAAAACTAAAAAAAAAAATCTTATAGAACATAAGAAAAGTGTCTTTAATATTCCCATGGCATACCTCCATGAACAGGATTGAAATTTGCCTCTTATTTTACCACAGTTCCCAAACCTATCAGCGTGAGACTGTATTTCTTCATAGCAGGCAAATGGTGCATTTTTTGAACCTGTCAGTTAGAAATATATTTGGATTAAAACTCCCTTCTTCATCTTAGTTCATTCTCTCTTACATATTTACTTTGCCTTCTAATATTAGCATCTAATTCAAAAGTTTTCCTAGTGAGATTGTTTAATAAAAGAGAATTAAAGTGAAAAGTAGTGCTCATAATTATTTCCCCTTTTGTTTCATTTTCAATTATTTGCATCACAAAAGATATCATGAGGGGAAAGGAGAGTTACAGAAGTGTAAACCATGAGAGTGCTCTATGAACAAGGCAATAGAGAGATAATGCAAGAAAACGATACTCATTTTCCTAGTTTGTGAGTAGGAACATATAAAAAGCCAGGTCTATTACAAAATCTCATTGAAGAAACCTAATTGTACTTTCAGAAAGTCTAAAATGAAAGGAGCAAAGCTGCCAACCTATTACCTACCTTTTCCCTTCATTACTGTATTTAGTTTTGATCACTGTGTAAAATATTACCAAAATCTTGGCAATTTAAAACAACACCCATTTATATTACACAAGTGAGGTCTCTCTGTGCTCAAGAGTCTCATAAGGCTAAATAATGTTACTGGCTGGGGCTGCAGTCTCATCAGAGGCTGAAGTCCTCTTCTGAGCTCATTGGTTGTTGGTAGAATTCAGGGTTTTTTTTTGTAGCCATAGCTTCATTTGCTTACCATCTGGCAGGGGTTGCTCTTGGCTCCTAGAACTCCCCTCACATCCTAGTCACATGGCCCTTTCACAACGTGACAGTTTGTTTCTTCCAAGCCAGCAAGAGAATCTCTCTGACATCTCCCATCTTTTAAAGGGCTCACATGATTAGGTCAGGCTCACTCAGAATGATCTTCCTTTTCACTTAACTCAAAGTTCACTAATTATGGACCTTAATTACATCTTCAAAATTCCTTCATCTTTACTATTAACTATAATCACAGGATTGACATTCCATCACATATTCACTGGTTCTACCCCAACTCAAAGGAAGGGGATTAATCCAAGGCCTGAACGCTAGCAGAGTCTTGAATTTGCATGAAATCACAAAAGACCCTAAATCACAAAGCAGTCCTGCAAAAGAATAGCAAAGCTGGAGGCATCACATTTCTGGACTTTGACTTATATTACAAAGCTGTAGTTACCAGAACAGTATGGTACTGGAAAATATAAGTTTAAAAAAAGGCACATAGATCAATGGAACAGAATATAGAACCCAAAAATGAAACCACAATTGTATGGTCAATTAATCATCAAGAAAGAAAGAAAGAATATCCAATGGAAAAAAGACAGTTTCCTCAACAAATGGTGTTGGGAAAACTGGACAGCAACATTCAGATGAATGAAACTAGACCACTTACTTACACCATACACAAAAGTAAATTCAAAATGGATTAAAGACCTAAATGTTGACAATGGCCATAGCAACTTCTTTCTAGATATGTCTCCTGAGGGAAAGGAAACAATGAAAGAATAAACTATTGGGGCTACATCAAAATAAAGTGTCTGCACAGTGAAGGAAACAATCAACAAAACTAAAAGGCAACTTACGGAACAGGAGAAGATATTTGCAAATGGCATATCTGACAATGGGTTAGTATCCAAAATCTATAAAGAACTTATCAAACTCAACAACCAAAAAACAAATAATCCAGTTAAGAAATGGGAAGAAGACTTGAAGAGACATTTTTTGCAAAGAGGACATCCAGATAGCTAACAGACACACGAAAAGATGTTCAACATCAATCATCAGGGAAATACAAACCAAAACCATGATAAGATACCACCTCACACCTTTCATAATGGCTAAAAATAACAACACAGGAAATAACAGGTGTTGTTGAGATGTGGAGAAAGAGGAACCCTCTTGCACTGTTGTTGGGAACACAAACTGGTGGACTCACTGTGGAAAACAGTATGAAGGTTTCTCAAAAAGTTAAAAATAGAAGTACTTTATGATTCAGCAATTGCAGTAGGTATTTACCCAAGGAATACAAAAATACTATTTTGAAAGGATACAAGCACCCTGATGGTTATAACAGTATTATCTACACTAGCCAAATTATGAAAACAGCCCAAGTGTCCATCAATTGATGAATGGATACAGTTATGTATATATATATATATATATATATATATATACATACACACACACACACACACACACACACAATGGAATATTACTCAGCCATAAAAAAAGAATGAAATCTTGTCATTTTCAATGACGTGGATGAAACTAGAGAATATTATGCTAAGTGAAATAAGTCAGTGAATGACAAATACCATATGATTTCACTCATATGCAGAATTGAAGAAAGAAAACAAATGAGCAAAGGGGAAAAGGAGAGAGGCAGGCAAACCAAGAAACAGACTATTAACTATGGAGAACAAACTGATGGTTACCAGAGGACAGGCAGTTAGGGAGTGGGTGGGTTAAATGGGTGATAGGTGATAAGGAGTACACTTGTTGCAATGAGCACTGAATGTTGTACAGAATTGTTGAATCACTATATTGGAATTATATATCAGGAACAGTCTATTCCCTGAACTACTATTACCCTGTATGTTAATTAACTAGAATTTAAATTAAAACTTTAAGAAAAAAAATTCTGCCTAGCACAGTTACCTTCTCTAAAATGAAGCTTGCTAAGCCCAGCTGCCTCATCTATAAAAGTAAACAGTATCTACCTCAATAGATTGTTATGAGAATTAATTAACATGATGTTTATTTAGCCACTGTGAATTCCCATCTAATCCTTTTCCATTTTCTTTTAGGATCAAGAGGATTTCTCTTGTTTACCTGCTCCTTTCATTAACTACATCTTCCCCAACATTCTTTTTCTTTCTTTACCATTTCCTAATTCTCTTTTCACCAGTTTTAAACATTGGCCCATCAAAGGTGATTGTATAGTACCATTAGGACAGACAATGTTATTTCTAAGTATTCACAATGTCTAATCAGTTCACTTGTAAATCTGAAATACCAGGTCAAGAATGCCAATTCAGGACTTGTTAAACACCAAGATATTACCCAGGACAAGTCAGAAATTGGATAATTCAATCCAGTTTGGAGATATAATATAAAAATTATGTTTAGTCACAGAATACAGACAGTTCCCGACTCACATTTCAACTTAACATTTTTTTTTTAATTTATGATGGTGCAAAAACAATATGCATTCAGTAGAATCTGTACTTCAGAATTTAAATCTTAATCTTTTCCTGGGCTAAGTGGTATGATACTCACTTGTGATGCTGGGCAGCAGCAGCAAGCCACAATTCCAAGTCAGCCTCATGATCATAAGCATAAACAACCAATATACTTACAACCATTATGTATGCATATAACCATTCTGTTTTTCACTTTTCGTATAGTAGCCAAAAAATTACATGAGATATTCAATACTTTGTTACAAAATAAGCTTTGTGTTAGATGATTTTGCCCTATTGTAGGCTAATGTAAGGGTTCTTTCTGAGCACCTTTAAGGTAGGCTCATCATAGCCTAGGCTCTGATGTTCAGTAGGTTAAGTGTATTAAATGTATGGTTTATCAAGATGTAACCCCATCATAAGTTGAGAAAGATCCGTAGTCAAATGAATTCTCTTAAAACTAATGTTCTTCAACTAGCCTATTTTTTATTAGTCCATCTTTTGTGAAGATACCAATGAGCTTTATATTAATTTCTCTCCTGAATACCATCTTTCATTAGTGTTAGAGACTTTCTCTCAGACCAGTCTGTGTCTTCCAGAGTAAGATGGAAACACTAAAAGGGCAACACTTTGCAAATGTGAAGTCACATGTCAAAATGTTACCTCATATCCAGTATAGCAACCAAATCTACTAAAAGAATCTGTCCTTCCATAGTCCAAATAGTGTATTTAGATTGCCTATACACTATTATAAAATGCTATGGAATACAATTAAATAGTAAATACACTGGCATAGATATTTGTGCATGACTGGTACTAGGGCAATAGATATAAGTATTGGAAAATTATTGCAAAAAATTTAGGCAATCCTCATATATAGCATTGAGCATTAGGAATATTTAGGCTATACTCCTTGACTGCTATTAGAGACTACTGGCTTATGTTTCCAGTTAGATGGAATAAAAGGCTACCTCTTCTCAACTAGAATAAAGGGAGCCAATGAAATGTTAGCTAAAATTTTAGCTTTCATAACCTGACATCTAACTCAACTTCATCTTCGGTTCAACATACTCTGATTTACCCCTAGACTTCCTTATTTCAGTTTTTAGGACAATTAGTCAACCAGATGTTCAGGCCAAAATAAGAATCTTCCTTGATTTCTTTTTTCCCCTTACCGCCTGCCTCTACCACCTAATCCAAGTCTTACTGACACTATCTCCTAAATATAGCCAGAGTATGATTACTTCTTACCTTCTCACTGGCTACAACTCTAGTTGAGCTATCATCAATTCTCTTCTAATATTCTACAACAGCCTTCTAAGTGATCCCTGCTTCTGTTTTTCCACTCCCTAAAATAGTGCATTCTCCATACCATAAATCAGTCATTAAAAAATAAATAAATAAAAATCATATATTAGTCTCCTACTTAAATATCTCTAAGGGCTTCATACTACCCCAAGGATAAAATCCAATTTTCTTGCCATGGTCTTTACTCAGTTTGGTTTACTACACTTCAGCAACACTGTTCTTCTTTTTATGTCTATTGCCTGATCCCATCACTGGACTATAACCTCCATCTGGACTATAACCTCCAATATACATCTTTTTTTTTTGTCTTGTCCATCACTGGGTTTCCAGTGCTAGAAGGGTAGTGCCATACCCAATTAAAGTGTTATATAAATATTTATTCAATGAATGAAAAAATCAACACCTTGGATAACTATATCCCATAATCGTTCTTCCTTATGGAGTTTGACATCCAAAATCAAGACCTCCAATACGAACCATACCTACTCTCTTTGAGGTAATACATATTTTTTTTGAAAGTTTATTTATTTATTTTGACAGAAAGAGAGCGTGAAAAGGGGAAGGGCAGAGAGATGGGAAGAGAGAGAATCCCAAGCAGGTTCCACGTTATAAGTGCAGAGCCCAGTGTGGGGCTTGATCCCATGAACTGTCAGATCATAACCTGAGCCGAAACCGAGAGTCAGATGCTCAACCAACTGAGCCACCCAGGTGCCCCAAAGCAATAGAGATTTTCAAAGATTAATGTTTGAAACAAACTTCTTAGTAATCTCTTCTAAATTATATTTCCAATGTCACCTCACTAATTTCATTATATTTTCTGTTTTGTGATCCCCTATTTTTATTAAAAGAGGCCATATCAATGCTACATTTTTCAAAGAATTTGCAGATAGAACCAATTTAAACTTTCCACAAATGATGAGAGGAGAAAGTAGAAATCTTTTCTTCATGGCTTCTAAGACAGTCTTAAGAGCAATTTAAGATAAATAAGTCTTACTCATAGAATCTGAAGCCCTTTGACCTACAATTCTTTTCCACCTTTAATAAACTATAGAGTACTGCTGTACACCAACTGAAATGATGGAAAAATAACCACTTCTAACAAGTCCAGAAAATCCATAAAAAGTATGAGACAAGAACAAGCAGATTAAATAATTTATTACACTGGCATTAAAGGAAGAAATATAAGTAGTTTATCTCCCTTTCTCTTGTTTTCATATATGATTACACTCCAGCTTCATTTCTCCATTTCTTTGAGGCCCACCTTTCTCCACATGGTCAAAAGCATAGCTGTCAAAAACTCTAGAGCTATACATATGATATTTTGAGTACTTAGAGGGAAAATTCTCTTGTTCAATGGCCCAAAATTCCAGAGAAGAGACTCAGGACTTCCCAATCTCCCTTAACATGAGTCAGATGCTCATCTTAACACAGACCAACTGTAGCAAGGTTGGAGAGTACTGCAATTGGACCAGATCTGGTTAGGTACCCACTACAGTATAAACAAATATGAATAAATGTATTATTAGACCATACTATATTAATAGGATATTTTCCACAGTAGTCATGTGAATATTGGACAGCTCCTAGAAAATGGTACTAAGAAAATCCTACCTGAGATCTCTACAGGAAGGGATGAAGCTAGGAGTTTACAGTGAAATCTTGCTTATTATCATCAATAAAACAGTTGATGATATTCAAATCCATACTGATCTCTGCCTTCTGTATATAAACTTCAGCACTCCAGACAAACATGACTAGTACAAAGAGTATCATGCTACCATAACTTATAATGACTAATGCTGAGCTAAAGAGAGAGGAAAGATAGCATAGAAACTGGCATTTCCTCCCAATATCCATTCCTTCTTTTTTCCACTAGTGACAGAAGTTTCTTATTAATAGCAGGGCAACAGAAACCAAGCTAAAGAAAACATTTCTCAGACTCTCTTGCAACCAGATGTGGTTATGTGACTAGATTCTGGCCAGAGGAAAAGCAGTAGATATTATATATCCAAAACATCAAGTTAATATCAGTAAGTAGAAGCTAAGTACACTCTCATTTCCTCTTTCCTTGATTCCATGGACTGGTATGAAGATTTTGTGCTGGGAAACCACCTTCTACCAGAGACACAAGGGATTGCTAAGCAAGAATAAAGACCACAAGTTCCTGGAAAATGTCATTACAGCAAAGTTGCTGAAATGCCTCTGATAACATGCCTACCTCTAGAATATTATATGAGATAAATAAAGCTCTTTGAACCACTATATATGTATAATAACAATTTACTTTATTTTTTAACCAGTGAAGGGGATTGCCACTGTGGTAAGCCAAAAATTTTAGGAATGGGTGTCTCATACCACACCAGATGCCAAAGTTCACTAATAACAAGAATATAATACTGACCCATACAAAGTTCCAAACTGAGCCAGGGTTCAGAGGACCAGTGGGAGATCACGTAGCCATCTCAACCTATGTAAATACATTTTGGGAATTGGTGAATTTGGAATACTGAATCAAATGAGATCACTATTAACATAAACGATCCTACAGATACTTTATAAGCAATCCATTACCATTCATGAGATCACACACACTAAGCTCAACTGAATAACCACTTTGAATACCTGCAACTTCCATTATATAATTCTTGAAACTTCCTAATGATATTCTCACTTTTATAGACTCTACAATAGCACAATTTGTTTCTAAGATACTCCATTTTACCTCAGATAAATGCACAAGTACTATCTTCCAATAGCCACCATTCCTATATTCCTTGTATCTATCATACCAACACATTTACCACTTACAAAGAACTTTTCTAGGGGCCAAAGACAGTGGGGTATCATCTATACTGAAAATGTGTGATAGATTTTGAGTCTGGGAGTTTGGGACCAAATGTTAATGAAATGAGTGGGCTCCCTCTGGATACTAACATTCACAGAATAATTTATGGTAAGGAATTTCTGAGGCCTTGATTTCTCTTATTAAGATAATCCTATACATTTTACCAAGAAATGAACTAGAAGATCTACTAAGCTAAGGATACACATTTATTTCTCTTCCACTTAAAAAATTCTACTGATGAGAGGAGTTAAGATGGTGGAGGAGTAGGGGGACACTAAGCTTGGCTCGTCCCTTGAACACTGTTAAATACATATCAAATCATTCTGAAAACCTATGAAATTGATCAGAGGGCTTAAAGAACAAACTGCACATCTACAGGTAGAAAAATGGGCTTATGGAAGGTAGGAGCTATAGAGAATTAATTTGGGGGAGAAAAGGACTGCAGGTGCCACAGAGGGAAGGAAATCATGAACATGAGAGAGTAGCAAGAGAGAGAGACAAAGAGTGAAAGCACGCGCAGGGGACTGCACAAGAAAAACTCTTTCCTAAAACCATTGAAGAGGAGAAAGGAGAGGGACTGACCACAGAAAGCTTTAATAAGCAGTGGAGCACAAAGTCTTAAGTTTTAGAAGTCCATGCAATGCCAGGGCCGTGCCTGGTGGGCTTAATGGTACTCAGTACTCGGAGGGCAAGGAGGCCAGAGACTGGCAAATGGGATGCATGGTCTGAGGATCCCGTGGGTCACAAAGGGAAAAGCAGTTCCCTTTCTGGGAATGCATTTTGGAGTGGTGGCACAGCCTCTCTGGGGACAAAAGAACTGGTGGACCCAACATGCTGCAATGTTCACTAGCATACGAACAAAGACACCAACTTAGGGCAAAAAACTTTGGTGCCAGGTGTTTACTGTGCTCTACCATAAATTCCAAACCACTGTGCAGTCCAGTGACCATTTTCTGGGATGAACTGGAGGCAGCCACAGCGTGGCAAAACACTCCCCAGTGTATCAGTGCAGGACCACATCATGCTGATCCCTAAAATTTGGAGGTTTGAAATCCAGCCATGCCCCTGAGACAAAACACAGGAAGACTATGCTGCCTAGCAGCCAGACACCTCAAACACAGAGACCTAATGAAGGCAGGGATTTGATGGAAGCTGGGGGAAAAGGAGACGTGAATGTTTGCTCTTCTGTGAGAGCTTCCTGAAGAGAGCAGAGTAGCACCATTTCCTCCCACCCATAAGCACTGACCCACTTCACTGAGCAACACAACACCATCCAGTGGAGGCTGGAGCTGCTTACACCAAACCACACCCAACTGAGCCCTGCAGGTGCATCTCCACTAGGGCAAGTCCACCTGACAGTGGAGCAGGCACCTCTCCCAGAACACCAGCATAAACCAAGTCTACTGATTATAGAGTAATGCAGAGCATCAGATCTAGGGGAAATAGGATCTATCCTCTTTTTTTGGATCTAACTTCTTTTAACAAGAAGACCAGCATACACCTAGCTAAAACTTGACAAACAGTGAACAAAGCACAAACACCTCCACTGAAGGCAAGGAGAAACTCTGCAGAGGACTGATGTGAGGGAAGGAGAAGCCAAAACACAATAGCAGAGTGTACACTCTGAAACACCTCCTGAAGTACCAGGTTCAAGGCAGTAAAGGCCCTTTTATTTATTTATTTATTTATCTATCTATCTATCTATCTATCTTTTCCTAATAAAGACATTACTATCAGGGGGAGGAATATAAGTGGCTTTTCTGAAAATCACACACACACACACATACACACACACACACAAACACACACACAACAGTGACTTAGACAAAATGACAATATGTAGGAATTCACCCCCAAAAAAAGAGTAGGAAGAAGAAGTAATGGCCAGGGAGTTAATCAATACAGACATAAGATGCCTGAACCAGAAATTAAAACAACAATTACAAGGATAATAGATGGGCTTGAGAAAAGCATAGAAGATGTTAGAGAATCCCTTACTGCAGGGATAAAAGAACTAAAAACTAGTCAGGCTGAAATTTAAAATATTCTCTGAGATACAAGGTTGACTGGACACAATGACAACTAGGATGGGTGAATCAGAGCTATGAATCAGTGATAGAGAAGATAAAATTATGGAAAATAATGAAGCTGGAAAGAAAAATAATGGATCATGAATAGAGACCAAGGGAATTCAGTGACTCTGTAAAGCATGATAACATTTGTATCATAGGAGTCCCAGAAGAAGGAGAGAGGGGGAAAAAGGTGCATAAATTTATTGAGCAAACTAGAGCAGAAAACTTCCCTAATCTGGAGGATACAAATATCCAAATTCAGGAGACACAGAGAATTCCCATCAAAATAAAAAAAAAGTAGGCCAACACCAAGACATACTATAGTTAAATTTGCAAAATACAAAGATAAGGAAAGAATCCTGAAAACAATAAGGGAAAAGAAATCCCTAAACTATAAGAGAAGACAAATCAGGTTAGCAGCAGATCTCTCCACAGAAACTTGGCAGCCAGAAGGGACTGTGATGACATATTCAACATGCTGAATGGGATAAATATGCATCCAAGAATATCCAGCAAGATCATCATTCAGAATAGGAGAGATAAAAAGCTTCGCAGACAAACAAAAACTAAAAGAGTTCATGACCACTAAACTAGCCCTGCAAGAAATGTTAAAGGAGACTCTTGAGTAGGGGGAAAGGACCAAAAGCAACAAAGACTAGAAAGGAACAGAGAACATCACCAGAAACACCAACTTTATAGGTAACACAAAGGCACTAAATTCATACCTATCAATTAAATGTAAATGGACAAACTGATCCAATCAAAAGACACAGGGTAACTGAATGGGTTAGAAAACAAGACCTATCTATACATTGCCTCAAGAGACTCATTTTAGACCTAGAGTCACCTGAAGATTGAAAGTGAGGGGATAGAGAACCCTCTATCATGCTAATGGACATCAAAAGGGGACTTTAACACCCCACTTACAACAATGGACATATTATCTAAGCAGGAAATCAACAAGGAAACAATGGCTTTGAAAGACACACTGGAACAGATGGATTTAACAGATATATTCAGAACATTTCATCCTAAAGCAGCAGAATAGACATTCTTTTTAAATATACATGAGACATTCTCCAGAGGAGATCACATACTGAGTCACAAATCAGGCCTCAACAAGCACAAAAAGTTTTTGATCATGACATGCATATTGTCAGATCACAATGTTATGAAACATGAAGTCAACCACAAGGAAAAAAAGCCCTTAAATACATGAAGGTTAAGAAACATTCACCTAAATAATGAATAGATTAACAACGAAATTAAAGAAGAAATTTAAAAAATGCATGAAAGCAAATGGAAATGAAAACACAATAGTCCAAAACCTTTGACAGGCAGCAAAGGTGGTCCTTAGAGGGAAGTACATTGCAATACAGGCCTACCTACCTCAGAAATGTCTCAAATACTCAGCATAACCTTACATCTAAAGGAGCTAGAGAAAGAACAGCAAATAAAGCCTAAAGCCAGCAGAAGAAGGGAAATAATAAAGATTACAGCAGATATAAACATCATAGAAACACACACACACACACACACACACACACACACACACACACACACAAAACAGGACAACTGAAAAACAAAATTAAGAGCTGGTTCTTTGAAAGAATAAACAAAATTGATAAACCCCTAACCAGATTTCTCAAAAAGAAAGAGAAAGTACCCAAAAAAAATCATGAACGTAAGAGAGATCACAACTGACACCAGAGAAATACAAACTATTATAATAGAATATTATGAAAAATCATATGCCAACAAACTGAACAATCTTGAAGAAATATATAAATTCCTAAAAACATGCAAACTACAAGAACTGCAACAGAAAGAAATAGAAAACTTGAAAAGACCCATAACCAGCAAATAAACTGAATCAGTAATAAAAAATCTCCCAACAAAAAAAAAAAGACCAGGGCCAGATGGTTTCCCAGGGGAATTCTACCAGATATTTATTTTATTTTATTTTATTTTTTTACTTTTACTTTTATTTTTTTATTATATGAAATTTATTGTCAAATTAGTTTCCATACAACACCCAGTGCTCATCCCAAAAGATGCCCTCTTCAGTGTCCATCACCTACCCTCCCCTCCCTCCTACCCCCCATCAACCCTCAGTTTGTTCTCAGTTTTTAAGAGTCTCTTATGCTTTGGCTCTCTCTCCCACTCTAACCTCTTTTTTTTCTTTTTTTTCCTTCCCCTCCCCCATGGGTTTCTGTTAAGTTTCTCAGGATCCACATAAGAGTGAAAACATATGGTATCTGTCTTTCTCTGTATGGCTTATTTCACTTAGCATAACACTCTCCAGTTCCATCCACGTTGCTACAAAGGGCCATATTTCATTCTTTCTCATTGCCACGTAGTACTCCATTGTGTATATAAACCACAATTTCTTTATGCATTCATCAGTTGATGGACATTTAGGCTTTTTCCACAATTTGGCTATTGTTGAGAGTGCTGCTATAAACATTGGGGTACAAGTGCCCCTATGCATCAGTACTCCTGTATCCCTTGGTCTACCAGATATTTAATTTTTTTTTAACGTTTATTTATTTTTGAGACAGAGAGAGACAGAGCATGAACGGGGGAGGGGCAGAGAGAGGGAGACACAGAATCTGAAACAGGCTCCAGGCTCTGAGCTGTCAGCACAGAGCCCAATGCAGGGCTCGAACTCACGGACCGCGCGAGATCATGACCTGAGCCGAAGTCGGCTGCCCAACTGACTGAGCCACCCAGGCGCACCTCTACCAGATATTTAAAGAAGACGTAATACCTATCCATATCAAACTATTCCAAAAAAAATAGATATGTAAGGAAAATTTCCATTCTAGGAAGCCACCATTAACTTGATTCCAAAACCAGACAGACTCCACTAAAAAGGAGAATTATAGGCCAATATCCCTGATGAACATAGATGCAAAAATTCTCAGAGACTAGCAAATCAAATCTAACAGTACATTAACAGAAATTCACTACAATCAAATGGTACTTATTCCTGGTAGTTCAATATTCACAATCAAATCAACCGCATTAATAAAGGATAAGAACCATGCAATTCTCAAAAGATTCAGAGAAAGCATTTGACAAAACACAACATCCATTCTTGACAAAAACCCTCAACAATGTAGGAATATATGGAACATACCTCAACATTTTAAAGGACGTATATGAAAGACCCACAGCTAATATCATCCTCAATGGAGGAAAAAAATGAGAGCTTTTCCCCTACAGTCAGGAACAGGACAGGGATGTCCACTCTCACCATTAATATTTAACATAGTACTAGAAGTCTTAGCCTTGGCAATCAGACAACAAAAAGAAATAAAAGACATGAAATTAGCAAGGAAGAAGTCAAACTTTCACTATTTGCAGATGATCTGATACTCTATGTAGAAAACCCAAGGGGCACCTGGGTGGTCAAGTCAGTTAAGCAACCAACTTTGGCTCAGGTCATGATCTCGCAGTTCGTGAGTTGGAGCCCTGCATCAGGCTCTCTGCTGACAGCTGAGAGCCTGCTTCAAATTCTGTGTTTCACTCTTTCTCTGCCCCTCCCTTGCTGTTCTCTCTCTCAAAAACAAACATTAACAAGTTTTGTAATTAAAAAAAAAAACACCCAAAGACTCCACCAAAAAATTTCTAGAACTAATACATGAATTTACCAAAGTTCTAGGATATAAAATCAACGTGCAGAAATCTGTTGCATTTCTATACATGAATAATGAAGTAGCAGAAAGAGAAATCAAGGAATTGATTCCATTTACAATCAATTGCACCAAAATCAATAAGATACCTAAGAATAAACCTAACCAAAGAGGTAAAAGATCTGTACTGTGAAAACTATAAAACACTTATGAAATAAATTGAAGAGGACATAAAGAAATAAAAAAAAAAAAAAAGAAAACAAAACCGTGTTCATGGATTGGAAGAACAATTATTGTTACAATGTCTCTAATACCAAAAACAACCTACACATTTAATGCAATCCCTACCAAAACACCCCAGAATTTTTTACAGAGTTAAGACAAACAATCCTAACATTTATATGGTTCCACAAAAGACCCTGAATAGCCGAAGCAATCCTGAAAAAGAAAAGCAAAGCTGGAGGCATCACGATTCTAGATTCTAAGCTATATTACAAAGCTGTAGTCATCAAGACATCTGGCAAAAAACAGACACGTAGATTAATGGAACAGAACAGAAAAACCAGAAATTGACCCACAACTATATGGTCAACTAATCTTCAACAAAACAGGAAAGAATATTCAATGGGAAAAAGACATTCTCTTCAAATGGTGTTAGGAAAACTGGACAGTGGTGACATGCAGAAGAATGAAACTAGACCACTTTCTTACACCATACACAAAAATAAACTCAAAATGGGTTTAAGTACTAAATGTGGGATAGGAACCCATTAAAATACAAGACTAGAACATAGGCAGCAACCTCTATGACATCAGCAATAGCAACTTCTTACTAGGCATGTTGCTGGAGGTAAGGGAAACAAAAGCGAAAACGAACTACTAGGACTTCATCAAGATAAAAAGCTTCTGCACAGTGAAGGAAATAATCAACAAAACTAAAAGGCAACCACCAGAATGGGAGAAGATATTTGCAAAGTACATATTAAAGGGTTACTATCCAAAATCTATAAAGAATTTATCAAACTCAATACCCCAAAAATATATTATCCACTTAAGAAATGGGCAGAAGACACGAATGGACACTTTTCTGAAGAAGACATCCAGATGGCAAACAGACACAGGAAAAGATACTCAGATCACTCATCATCAGGGAATTACAAATCAAAATGACAATGAGATACCACCTCACACCTGCCATGATGGCTATAATTAACAACACAGGAAACAACAGATATTTGCAAAAATGCAAAGAAAGAGGAACTCTCTTTACACTGTTATTAGGAATGCAAACTGGTGTAGCCTTTCTGGAAAACAGTATGGAGGTTCTTCAAAAAGTTAAAAATAGAACTACCCTATGATCTAGTATTTGCATTACTAGGTATTAACCAAAGGATACAAAAATACTGATTTGAAGGGGGACATGTGCCCCAGTGTTTATAGCAGTATTATCAACAATAGAAAACTATGGAAAGAACCCAAATGTCCACTGACTGAAGAATTAATAAAGAAGATGTGATGTATATATATATACAATGGAATATTACTCAGCAATCAAAAAGAATGAAATCTTGCATTTGCAAGGACATGGATAGAGCTAGAATGTATTATGCTAAGCAAAGTAAATCAGTCAGAGAAAGACAAATACCATATGATTTCTCTCATATGTGAATTTAAGAGATAAAAGAGATCAACATATGGGAAGGGAAAAAATAGGTAAGCAAACCATAAGAGACTCTTAGTGATAGAGAACAAACTGAGGGTTGATAGAGGGAGATGGATGGGGGATGGGCTAAATGGGTGATGGGTATTAAGGAGGGCATTTTTGCGTTAAAGTAAGTGATGAATCAGTAAATTCTACTCCTGAAACCAATATTACACTATGTTTACTAACTAGAATTTAAATAAAAATTTGAAAAAAAAAATTCTGAGGAAAAGTAAGATCTGCCACATGGCAGAGTAGGAGATGCCTTCATCCCCTCACAAGAAGACAGCTACCACAAATGAAAATAGCCCAAGAAGGGCTCAAGAGTATCATTTAAGAAGTTACAGAAAAAAAGTTACAGCTATGTAGTAGAGCAAAAACAAAGGGTGAGAATAGCTGAATAGAAAGAATTACTGGGGAGATCGACTTAGTGGAGACACGTGGGCACAACTAGGAACAAAGAAGGGTGGGAGCTATAAATAGCATTCAGCAGATGCCACACAGTAACCAGGGGCCTGCTCTGCAGAGGACACTGCAGACTTTTCCACTAAGGATCTCCACGATTCCCATGACAGCCATAACCTTCCCACAGCTTTCACAGTAGAGGATCCCAGCACTCACCTGGAGCTCCACAGAGGCACTGGTAGCTTTTGCCACTGAGGTTATCAACAGCCATCACAACTGCTGATACTCCAGATAAGAAGATGCTGCTGAAAAAAAAAAAAAAAAAAAAGAAGATGCTGCTGTGCCCCACTCAGAAAGAGTTGATGTTCTGCTGTCCCAGAACCAGGGCTGCCACCCCTTTCCCCAAACACACTGCAGCTTCCCCAGACTCCAGAGCAACAGATGCTCCACATACACCCATATCTCAAGCACAAGAACCACTGCCCCTGTGTGCTTTTCAGATAGACCCTGGATCTGTTGCTGTTCAATGAACACATGCTTTCCAGTCCCTGCCTCCACAGATACTCCAGGATCACCTGGGCCTGAGGCAACAGAGCCACTGACACTCTGGGCTAGCCATGGCCCCAGACCTTGGCATGCTTTCACTCTGTGAGCACCCTATCACTGCTACACAGGCCCTGTGCATCAGACACCATGCCGCCACCACCACCACCACCACCACCACCAGCTCCACTATTACACCACCACTACAAGGGAGCCCACAAACTGATACAAGGGATCCCCTTAGCCAAAATATCTTCCATGGGAGAAAGAGTGATAAGTAGTCTGCCAGGAGCCTTTTTCACCGAAGAACCCAACAACCTTGCCACGGCTTTGGCCATTTGAGGACCCCCTGCAATCTTCACTGGCACTGACCTCAGCTGAAGGAGCTACATAGACACTGTGCCACAGTGCCTGCCCTGGAGCTGGAACCTCTATACTCCTCTGAGATTCCACAACACAGTCACCAATAGTAAAGATATTTCCCCACCAAAACCACTCCCCATGAAGTCTGGAAGAGGATACTTCCCTATCAAATATGCAGAAAATGCAAAAACACAAGAAACAACAACAAAAAAATCCAGGAATTTGTTGAAATTTTCACCATTAAAATATGTTGTAGTTTCTCAAGTGCTTCTTCTGCATGTAATGAAATAGTCACATATGATTTTTACCCACTATTTCTTTAAATAAGCTTTCAATCTCCTTCTTCTCTTTTCCTTATGGCACTTGTTTCTTTTGATGATATTCCACGGATCACATAGGATTTCTTTGCTCTTTCTCATTTTTTTTCTTTGTTTTTCTCTGGTTGGATAATTTCATAATTCCTATCTTCTAACTCACATATTATTTTTCTTCTGTTTTATCCATTATGCTGTTGATGCTCTCCATTGCATTCCCCATTTGGTTCACTGTATTCCTCAGCTCCAGAATTTCTGTTTGGTTCCCTTCAATGATTTCTATCTCTCTGTTAAACTTCTCATTTTGTTCATGTACTGTTTTTTTTTTTTTAATATATGAAATTTACTGTCAAATTGGTTTCCATACAACACCCAGTGCTCATCCCAAAAGGTGCCCTCCTCAATACCCATCACCCACCCTGCCCTCCCTCCCACCCCCCATCAACCCTCAGTTTGTTCTCAGTTTTTAACAGTCTCTTATGCTTTGGCTCTCTCCCACTCTAACCTCTTTTTTTTTTTTTTTCCTTCCCCTCCCCCATGGGTTTCTGTTATGTTTCTCAGGATCCACATAAGAGTGAAACCATATGGTATCTGTCTTTCTCTGTATGGCTTATTTCACTTAGCATCACACTCTCCAGTTCCATCCATGTTGCTACAAAAGGCCATATTTCATTTTTTCTCATTGCCACGTAGTATTCCATTGTGTATATAAACCACAATTTCTTTATCCATTCATCAGTTGATGGACATTTAGGCTTTTCATTTAGTATCTCTTTGTGTTTTCTTGCAGCTCTTTGAATTTCCCTAAAACAGCTATTTTGAATTAAGTTCATTGAGCTACAAGAGAAACTGCTTTCATGAAAGAAATACCTTCCATCAGCTCTGCTAGGGATTTTGAGGATTTTTCACACCTTCTCTGGATATATCTGCTCCATCTTCTTGCTCCCTTTTGTGGCAGAATTCTTAAGCTTTAAGACTTTTCACAATCCTGTAATGCACCAGGCTGAGTGATGGAAAACTGCCTTTTGCTCATGCGTGGCACTAAAGAACTCCAAATGCATCCAAACTCTTTCTTTCTTTTTTTTTTTTTTGCTCCACTGATGTGCTGGAACTTCTCTTCTGGAAACCTGGACTTCCACAAAGGCTTTCTCATCAGTGGGTGATTGTCTAAGATAGTATTTTCTAGGCACTGCTGGACTGTAACCAAGAGGAGAAAAACCAGCTCATAAGTCACTGCAGGTCCACAGCTGGCCCTTATATTCCTATTCTTCAATGCACAGGTGGGTTGAGACTCCTCCTAAGTCCCTTGGCATATGATGCTGGGTCACATAGCTCCCACAAAGGTATTACCATAAAGGTCCACATATGAATGCCAAATTGTTGTTGTTGAGGGTGGAATCAATGAGGGACATTGTACCAAATACTTAATGAAGAAATAATATTCTCAGAAAACAGAAGAGGACTTTTCTTGTACTTTCTTTTCTTTTCTTTTTTTTCTTTTTTTTTTTTTGAGAGAGAGAGAAAGAGAGAGAGAGAAAGAGTGAGCATGGGAGAGGCAGAAGGAAAAGGAGACAGAGAATCTTAAGCAGACTCCATGCCCAGCATGGAGCCCAATGCAGAGCTCAATCTCACAACCATGAGATCATGACCTGAGCTGAAATCAAGAGCAGACACTTAACCAACTGAGCCACCCAGGCACTCCAAAAGGGAACATTTTATATTCATTTTATGAGTGTAACATAATTCTCACACTAAAATCTAACAAAAATATTTACAAAAAATATTATAGCTCATATACCTCATAAACACAGACAAAAATTCTTAGCAAAACATTAATCAAATTTAAGAATACATAATAAAACAATAACATATAATAAATAGGTTTTAATCTAGAAATGTAAATTTGTTTACCCCCCATTAAACTGATGAATATAATCTACCATCTTAACAGACTATTACAAAAATATAATTATCTCAATTGAAAAAATTGAAAAAAACACCCATCTATGGAAAAACTAAAAATAGAAGGGAATTACCTCATCCTTATAAAGGATATTCAGGAAAAACCCGTGACTAATATCATATGGGTAACATTATACATATTAACTAAGTATAATACTTAATGCTTTCCACCTAAAATCACTAAAACATTGATGTTTTACTATTCCTTACTACCTTCATTCAACATTGACCCTGTAGAGTGGAATAAGGAAATAAAAATAAGTATATGGCATACAAACTGAAAAATAAAAAATAAGACATTCTTTTTTCTCAGAAGATATGATTGTGTGTGTGTGTGTTAGTGTGTGTGTTGCACACATGTGCAAAATCCAAGTCAACAAAAAACACTAGAACTAGAAGAACTAGAAAGCTAGGTACTGCAGTACATTAACAAATTCCAATGATCTCTGTGAAAGGTCACTTTTCAGACAAAAAATGTACATAGAGGCACCTGGATGACTCAGTCAGGTAAGCGTCCAACTCTTGATTTTGGATCAGGTCATGATATCATGGTTCATAAGATTGATCCCCACATTAGGCTTTGTGCTGACAGCAGGGAGCCTGCTTGGGATGCTCTCCTTCCTCTCTCTCTCTCTCTCTCTCTCTCTCTCTCTGCCCTTTCCCCACTCACTCTCCCTCTTTCTCTCAAAATAAATAAATATTATTTTAAAAAGTATATAATCAGTTTGCTTCTAGTAGTAAATTTTATATCAAATTTGTTATCTTTGTTCATCCTTGTCAGCATTTATATAGGAGAGAATATATTTTAAAAATCCCTGAAATCCTTGGACATTTGTGTAATTATCAGGCACATATACACAATGCATGGTAAATTTTTTTCTTATGATGATTCAGAGTAAGTGCTCTGAATTCTTATTAAATGGTTTTGTCATTTAACAGTTCTGCATACCTACATCATAGTAAGGCTCCATGTTCTTTGGTAACAAATTAGAATAAGACTTGTCTATACTTAGTAGATATCATTTTGTCTCACTACATCAGATCACAGATAAAAGATCAAGGTACAAAAATCAATTATATTTCTACTGATTAGCAACAAACAACTGGAAAACCAAGTTTCATGAAAACAACACTTTTTACAATAGCATCAAAATCTAAAACATAGATAGGAATAATGTAAAATAAAAGTATAAAAAACATGTTCACTATAAACTAAAAACACTTCTTAAAGAGCATGTTCATGGTTTGCAAGACACTACATTGTCAATAATCCAGAATTCATCTAAAATTTAGTACAACCTCAATTAAAATCCTAGCTAGCATTTATTTTAGAAATTGGCAAGTTCAGGGGCACCTGGGTGGTTGACTTGGTTAATTAAGTATCCAACTCTTGATTTCGGCTCAGGTAATGACCTCATGGTTCATGAGTTCAAGCCCTTGCGCTCTGTAGTGACAGTGCAGAGCCTGCTTGAGATGCTCTCCCTCCCTCTTTCTCTGCCCCTCCCCCACTCATGCTGTCTGTCTGTCTCTCTCTCTCTCTCTCTCTCTCTCTCTCTCCTTGTCTCAAGTAAATAAATAAACTTTTAAAAAAATTCTGGGGGTGCCTGGGTGGCTCAGTCAGTTAAGCGAACGACATCAGCTCAGGTCATGATCTCACAGTTTGGGAGTTTGAGCCTTGCATTGGGCTTTGTGCTGACAGCTGACAGCCTGGAGCCTGCTTCACATTCTGTGTTTCCCCCTCTCCCTGCCCCTCCCTCACTCATACTCTGTCTCTCTTAAAAATAAATAAACATTAAAAAATGTTTAAATAAATAAATAAAAATTCTGTTTAGAAATTGGCATGTTAATGTTAAAGTTTAAATGGAAATGAAAAGGACACAGAAAATCCAAAGCAATATTGAAAAAGAATAAACAAAGTTGAATAATTTACATTACCTGATTTTAAGGCTTATTGTAAGCTAAGGTAATCAATAACATAAGGATAGATAAACAGATCAATGAAGCAGAAGAGAATCCAGAAATGGAACTATCTTATATTATCAATCGATTTTTAACAAGATATCAGATCAACTGAATGAAAAAAATCTTTTTGAGAACTGATGGAACAACTGGACAAGCTTATGGGGGAAAATTAAGCTCAATCCTCATCTCATACCATACACAAAAATTAATTTGATTTAAAAGAAAAGCTAAATCAAATAATTTTAGAGAAAAACATAGAAAAATAATGTGCATGACCTTGGAGCAAGCACATGTTTCTTAAAATAACTATAAAAGAAAAATATTCGATACACTAAATTTCATCAAAATTAAAATTTTCTTATATGTCACCATAAAAATGTGAGGGAGGAAGACTCATACTGGGAAAAAATACTCACAATATTTATATCTTAATATGTACTTGAATACAAAATGTATAAAGTACACTTATAAGTCAATAATAAAAGGAAAAAACCCAATAAAAATGGGCAGAAATGTGAACACTGCAAAAAGAAGATATATATCATGTATCATATAGCCAATAATCACTAAATAATGTGCTCAACATACTCAATATCATTTAGTCATGATAGAAATATAAATTAAAGCCACAATGAACTATCACTTCACATCCACTATAACGACTAAAATTAAGAAAAGTAACAATATGAAATGTCACCAAGGATATGGAGTAACTGAAATTCTTACATTGCTGATAGAGTACTAATTAGTGCAATATTAGAAAACCATACAGTTTTCTCATAAAATTAAACACACAGCTACTTGAAGACTGCATTTCCACTCCTAAATCTTCACTCAAATGAAATATGTATTTTATTTTATTTTTTTAATTTTTTTTTCAACGTTTTTTATTTATTGTTGGGACAGAGAGAGACAGAGCATGAACGGGGGAGGGGCAGAGAGAGAGAGGGAGACACAGAATCGGAAACAGGCTCCAGGCTCCGAGCCATCAGCCCAGAGCCTGACGCGGGGCTCGAACTCACGGACCGCGAGATCGTGACCTGGCTGAAGTCGGACGCTTAACCGACTGCGCCACCCAGGCGCCCCTGTATTTTAAAGACTTATATATGAAAGTTCACAGCACCATTATTCATGATAGAGAAAAAAATAAAACAGGAAATAATCCAAATGTCCATAAACAGAAGAATGTAAAAGCTATTAATAGTATACTCACACAATGAAATACTATTTATTGTATAAAATTCAATAACAAGTAAAATTAATCTATGATAACAGGAAAGATAACATTTGTTGCCTTAAAGTAACTGACTGCAGAATGTACCAAGCAGATGGAAAATTTCCTCCTTTTAATTGGGGTGAGGATTACATGAATATGTGCATCTTTTAAACTCATTAAAATATATACTTAAGATCTATTAAGTTCACTTTATGTAATTATATCCAATTTTTTTTTAAGTCCACAGAATGCTGCTAGTAGAAGTATGATAACCAGAAAGGTAAATCCATATCCAAATTATGTCTATATTCTAATGAAAACAAATTCCTACCCTCTAAATATCTAGAAGGATCTGTCATCAAGCTAGCTGAGCATTGTGCTATATCAGAAGCTGAATTTTGTCCCATTGCTGTTTACTGCTTGTTAACTTAGCAACAGAGGTAACCATATCATCTTGATGAGGGAAATTCCTATTTTTGAAACTATTCACTGTCTCCATTCCTGAAGCCATAAATTCTTTGTACATGGGTTCATTATGAAAGTACTAGGGTACGTGAAGAAAGAAGCTGACTAACATTTACAGAACAGATCATCTTATTATTCTTATTACTGAGAGCCTCCTCTATGTGAGGCTTTACATGCAACACAAATATCTTCACACTCCATGCTCATTCCGAGAGGCACATATACCTTCTCCCAAACTCCTTGTCATCAGTTTTTAAATCTTATTTTTCCAGTTCTTAATTAATTGCACATCATTAGCCACTCTCAGAGAGCAATATTAATTAACCTGTACCTCTGGATATCTCTCTTTTCAGACAAAGCAGAAAACAGATACATTGCTAAGATAATTTTCCTAGATTGCTATTTTTCAGACACCTCTGATTGCAATAGGCAGAAGGAATCTACTTCCAATTGATGTCAAAATACTGGAGAGACTCATCTGTACCAGACTTCAGTATTTATTTCTCCTGGCAAATGGTTATAGGAAACTCCTGTGAAAGCCATACATATGCACTGAGAAAGGGTTAGAGATGCAGCCAAGATTAGGTGGCATAAGACATAACCATCTGCTCACACAATTTATATCTTCCTCATTGGTGTTTTGCACATAATCTTTCTGACCTGCTGTATCATACAGAATTGTGTGCGTGGTAAGCAGCTCAGATTTCATAATTTTGGGAGAACTCAGATTCATCTGTCCTCCTTAGATAGGATATACTTTCTCCAGGTTGCCACAATGTCTGCAATTTCATTATGTCTCCTTGACACAGAGTTTGAGAATCAGATTGCCTTCACTATCATGCTGGCACTATGTTTTTCTTTCTTTCACAATAAGTATTTTTCATAACTTATGTACCTATATAAAATATTATTAAACCCTATTTCTTGGTAGAAGAAACCAACTCCCCACCATAAAGACTGAAAAATCCCAGATATTACATTTCCAAACCATTTTGTGGCCAGATCAGGGGCATGTGGCTTAATCATGGCCAGTGAATCCTGAGGAAAATTCTGCTGGGGATTTCTAAACAAGGTTGTTCTTTCTTGCAAAATATATAGGTAGAAATATATAAGCCCCTTTTCTCTATCTTTGAAGAAAAAAAGTACCTGGACAAATGAAGGGAAAAATCAAGACAATGATGGGGAAGTCAGTCTGGAAATCTGACAGTGATGAAATTCAATAATCCAGCTCTAAAAAGCATCTTTTGTCTTTTTTCATTATGTGTGCAAAGTAAATCCCTATTATCTCCCTTTTCTTCAGACATTGATGTAGATAAAAGTTACTAACTAATAAAATATTCAAGTCCTCACTATAAAGCCAGATATGTGAACTGCTTACAAAAGCAGTTGTAAAAGTCCTCTCACTATTCATTTATTCAACAAAATTTACTGAGCAACTATTTTGTGTATTATGTATTATTCTATGTGTTGGAGATACAGTAATGGACATAAGTTCCTGTTTACATGCTAGTGAGGAAGACAGATAATAAGTAAACAAAAAGTGGTGAGTCATATGGCAATAAGTGCCATGGAGAAAATAAAACAAAAGAAGACAATTGAGAGTTCAACAAAGGGTCTAATCTTTATTATTTCCTTCCTTGTGTTTGTTTTGGATTTTATTTGTTCTTTTTCTAGCTCTGTTAGGTATAAGATTATATTGTTTATTTGAGATTTTTCTTGCTTTTTGAGGTAGGCCTGTATTACTATAAATCTCCCTCTCAGAACTGTTTTTGCTGCATCCTAAAGGTTTTGGACCATTGTGTTTCATTTTCATTTGTTGCCATGTACTTTTTAATTTTATTTTTTATTGAGTATCTTAATTACAGTATAGTTAACATACAGTGTTATATTAATTTCAAGTGTACAGTATAGTGATTCAATAATTCTATACATCATCATGATAAGTTTACTCTTAATCCCCTTCACCTATTTCTCCCATCCCCCCACCCACCTCCTATCTGATATGCTTTATTTTAAACAAGCACCCTCAGTTACAGTTATTTTTTTTTTCAACAAAAACATTTTTTACTTGAGGCATACTTCAGAACACATGAAGTATATATGTAAAACATTCCATCCAAGAAAACAGAATATAAATTTTCCTCAAGCACACACAGAAGAATCCCCTAGTTAAATCGTGTAAAAAGAGACATAACAAATATTACAAAATTAAGAGGACTGAAATGTCTATGTTTCAACCACAATGGTACAAAACTAAAGATCAAAAATAAAACAAAGCTATAAAATCTACAATGTAAACACAAAATATTTAATATGCAATTAGTAAACAACACACTACTGCACAAGCAATGGGCCAAATAAGAACTCAAACAGCAAATCAAAATAGGTCTCATTGCAAAAGAAAAAGAAAACACAATATTCCAAAACCTAAGGAATACAACCAAAGCAGATGTTAAGAGGGAAATTTATCCTATAAATGCTTATATTAAGAAAAAAAGTTCAAATGAACAACTTAACATTATACTACCCAAGCAACTAGAAAAAAAGCTTAGCTGAAATTTAGTAGATGAAGAAAATAACAAGAAAAATCAGAAATAAATAAAATAGAGACCAGAATAAATAATAACATAACATTAAAAGTAATGACCAGCTTTTCCAGAAAAATAAACAAAATTGGCAATGCTTTAACTACATTAATTAATTTAGAAAAAAAGAGAGAAGACTCAAAAACAAAAATGAAAATGGAAAACAACACAACAGATAACCACAGAAATTCATAGTGTGACAACAGATTACTAGAAACAAGTATATACTAACGTATCAGATAATTTAAAAAAACAGGTAATCCTAAAAACACACAAGTTACCAAGATTGAATCATGAATCCAAGAAGCAGGAAATCCTCTTAGACCATTGAGAAGAATGAAAGTTAAATTAGGAATCAAAAATCTCCTAGCACAGAAAAGCCCGAGGCACATGGCTTCATGGGTGAACCCCATCAAACATTTAAAAGAAATAATGACAATCTTTGTCACAATCATACGAATAAGGGAATAGAGAGAATACATCCAAAATCATTCTATGAGGCAGTATTACCTTGACACCAAAACAGGACTAAAATAGTACAAGAACAAAAAAGTCTACTTTGTCCAAATATAAGTACAGCCACTCCAACTTTGTTTTGACATCCGTTTTAGTGATAAATGTTTCTTCACCCCTTCACTTTCAATCTGAAGGTATCCTTAGGTCTAAAATGAATCTCTTGTAGGCAGTCTATAGATGGGTATTGCTTTTTTATCCATTCTGACATCCTATGTCTTTTGATTGGAGCATTTAGTCCATTTACATTCAAAGTAATTACTGACAGATATGTATTTATTGCCATTTAGTTACTTGTTTTGTCATTGTTTCTGGAGAGTTTCTCTGATCTTTTCTTCTCTTTGTGACTTTTAGTTTCTCCTTTGCACTCAGAGTCCCCTTTAATATTTCTTGAAAGGTTGGCATAGTGATCACAAACTCCTTTAGTGTTTGTTTGTCTGAGAAACTCTTTATCTCTCCTTCTATTCTGAATGAGCCTTGCTGGATAAAGTATTCTTGGCTGCAGATTTTTCCCATTCAACACGTTGAGTAAAACATACCACTGCCTCCTGGCTTGCCAAGTTTCTGTTGAGAAATCCCCAGATAACCTTATGGGTTTCCCCTTGTAAGTTAAGGACTTCTTTTGTCTTACTGCTCTTAAGACTTTTTCTTTATCAGTGTATTTTGCAAATTTAGTTCTAATATGTCTTGGTGTTTGCTTTTGATTTTGATGATAGTTCTCTGTGCCTCTTGGATCTGAATGTCTGTTTCCTTCCCCATATTAGGGCAGTTTTCTGATATTATTTCCTCTAATAAATTTTCTGCCCCTTTTTCCCTCTCTTCTTCTGGGACTCCTGTAATACAAATATTATGTTTGATGGAGACACTGAGTTCCTGATGTCTATTCTCATGTTGCATAATTTGTTTTTCTCTCTTGTTCAGCTTCATTATTTTCCATTATTTTGTCTGTTAGACCACTAATTCATTCCTCTACTTTTCCCAGCCTGTTTGTTGATTGCATCAAATCTCGATTATTGCATTCTTCACCTTTGATTCCATTTTAACTCTTTTACCTTTGTTGTAAGGTGCTGACTAATGGCTTCTACTATTCTTTTCTCAAGCCCAGTGATTATCCTTATGATTTTTTGCTTTAAATTCTCCATCAGGCCTGTTATTTATAGCTGTTTCACTTAGCATTTCTCTGGCAATGGCCTTATCTTGTTTTTTCATTTGGGATAAAGTCCTCCATCCTGGCATTTTGTCTAAGTCTCTGTCTTCTTCTGTGTGTTTGAAAAGCCAGTTATGTCTCCTACTCCTGAAAGCAATGGCCTTAGGAAGGAAAAGGTCATACAGTGCCCAGAGGTTGGTATTTCAGGGAGTATCTCTGCTATGTGCTGCATGTGCTCTGCTATTATGTTTTGGTTGTTCTATCTTTCAGATCAGTTGTCTGCAGAGGCTGTCCTCACCTACTGTGGGCAGTGTTTGGTCCCTGGCCTGAATGTAGTGAGTTTTAACTAGGTGTGTTCTGGTCTTCTTGTGAAATGAGACCTGACACCAACCACACCATAACTGAGGCCCTGAAGAACTGTGTGGTTGGGAGATATGGTATGGGAAAAGGTTTGTGCTGGTTTTCTGGGGAAGGGGCCTGCCATGCTGGGACTGAGGCAAGCTTGACTGAGAAGAGTAGTCCCACCAGAGTGCAGATTGGTGGGGCTTGGTGTAAGCAAGTTAGCCAGCCAGTGTCCTCACTGAGCTGCTTCCCACAGATGGCTTTGTTTATGCTGAGCGGTGGAGGAGGAAAATCAGACAGCCAGCTCCTTTGTTCTTGGGGAGGTATCTCTGTGAACACTAACACCTAGGGATGCTCTTTGAGATAAGCAAATAATCTCCCCACTGTCTGCCCCAGGAATTTTTCAGATCTCTTTCCATGCTGTCTGCCCTTGCCTGCCTTCTTTCCAGAAGCAGCTCAGTGTCCTCCAGGCTCCATCCTAGCCAAACCCACTTAACCTTTAAAACTTCAGGCCTTAAACCCTGCTGGTTGCAAGAACACATGAAATTCAGTCCCTCTCATTTTCTAAGCCAATGGCTTGGGGAAACATTCTCATTGTGCCATCCCCTGTGTGCTCCTCTCTCTCTTGCCCTTCACTGAGAATGGCTCCCTTCTCTCCACAGCACCTGTGATTCATTTCCTCCCTAAACCATGTTTCCGCATTTCCTTTCTTCGATGTGACCTCTCCTTTCTCTTTAGTTGTGGAGTTTGTGCTATCAGTCTTCAAGCTGATTTCTAGGATATTTATGATTAATTGATGTTATCTAATTATGTTCCTGGGACAAGACAAGCCTAGGGTCCTCCTCCTCCTCCACTGCCATCTTTATTCAGAAGCTGCTTACATGTACTTTTTGATTTCTTCTTTGATTTCCTGGTTGATCCATTCATTGTTTAGTAGCATGTTATTTAAATGCATGTACTTGTGGTCTTTCCAGATGTTTTCTTGTGGGTGACTTCTCATTGCATAGCATTGGTCAGAAAAGATGCTTTGTAAGATTCCAATCTTTTTGAATTTGTTGAGGCTTGTCTTGTGGCCTAATATGTGATCTATTCTAGAGAATGTTCTATGTGCATTTGAAAAGATTGTGTATTCTGCTGTTTTAGGATGGAATGTTCTGAAAATACCTTTTAAATCCATTTGGCCAAGTGTTTCCTTGTTGATCCACTGTTTCCTTGTTGATTTTCTGTTTGGATGATCTGTCCATCAATGTAAGTGGAGTGTTAAAAGTCCCCTAATACTGGGGCACCTGGGTGGCTCAGTCGGTTGGGCGTCCGACTTCGGCTCAGGTCATGATCTCGCGGTCCGTGAGTTCGAGCCCCGTGTCGGGCTCTGGGCTGATGGCTCAGAGCCTGGAGCCTGCTTCCGATTCTGTGTCTCCCTCTCTCTCTGCCCCTCCCCCGTTCATGCTCTGTCTCTCTCTGTCTCAAAAATAAAAAAAAATAAAAATAAAAAAGTCCCCTAATACTAATGTATTACTATCAATTTGTTCCATTATGTTTGTCATTAACTGTTTTATGTATTTGAATGCTTCCATATTGAGTGCAGAAATGTTTAAAATTATTATTGCTTCTTGTTGGATTGTCCCCTTTATTGTTATATATTGTCCTTGTTTGTCTCCTTTTACAGTCTAAGTTTTAAAGTCTATTTTGTCCTATATAAGTATTGTTATTCTTTCTTTTGATATCTACTGCATGACAGATGCTTCTCCATCCCCTAATTTCAATCTGCAGGTATGTTTACATCTGAAATGAGTCTCTTTTAGGCAGCAAATTGATGGGACTTGTATTTTTATCCACTCTGTCACCATGTCTTTCGATTGGAACATTTAGTTCATTTACATTCAAAGTAATTATTGATAGATATGTATTTATTGCCATTTTGTTACTTGTTTTGTGGTTGTTTTATAGGTCTTCTATGATCCTTTCTTCTCTTTTTCTCTTTCATGGTTTGCTGGTATTCTTTAGTGATATACTTGGATGCCATTCTCTTTATTCTTTGCATACCTATTGTTTTCAATTTGCGGTTACCATTAGATTTGCATATAGCATCTTCTGCATATAGCAGTCACTTAAGATCAAATACATTCTTTACTACTCTCCACCACCAACCCACCATGTTTTAGGTATATGGTGTCATATTTTACATCCTTTTGTTTTTTTAATCCCTTGACTGATTTTTTACAAAAATACTTATTTTTACTGCTTTTGTGTTTCCTTCTTTTCACACTGCCAATTATGGTCTTTCTTTCCACTCAAAAAATCCCCTTTAATATTTCTTGTAAGGCTAGTTTAGTGGTCATGAAATCCTTTAGTTTTGTCTCAGAAATTCTTTATCTCTCTTTCTATTCTGAATGATAGCCTTGTTAGATAGAGTATTCTTGACTTTAGATTTTTGTCTTTCACCATTTGAATATATCATGCCACTCCCTTCTGGCTTGCAAAGTTTCTACTGAAAAAAAGAAAAAGGCACTTATAGCCTATGTAATTTCCCTTGTATGTTACTGTCTTCTTTTCTCTTGCTACTTTAACATTTTTTATTTATCACTACCTTTTGCCATTTTGATTACTATGTGTCTTGGTTCTCTTTTGGTTGATTTTTTTGGGGTATCCCTGTGCCTCCTGGATCTGGATATCTGGTGTCCTATTCCCTGCTGCAGACTAGGGAAGTTTTCAGTTATTATTTCTTGAAACAAGGAGCTGGTTCTTTGAAAAAATCCACAAAATTGATAAACTTCCAGCCAGATTCATCAAAGAGAGAGAGAGAGAAAGGACTCAAATAAATAAAACCACAAGTGAAAGAGAGAAATAAGAGTAAACACCACAGAAATACAGAAATTAGACAACCCAGAAGAAATGAATAAATTCCCTGAAACATATGACCTAGCAAAACTGAAACAGGAAGAAACAGAAAATTTGAACACACTGATTACCATCAAGGAGATTAAAAATCAGTAATCAAAAAAAACTCCTGACAAACAAAATTCCAGGACCACACGGCTTCACAGGCAAATTCTACCAAACATTTAACAAAGAGTTGATATATAGCTTTCTCAAACCATTCCAAAAAACAGAAGAAGGAAAACTTCCAAATATACTCTATGAAGCCAGTATCATCCTGACACTAAAACCAGATAAAGACACCATTAGAAAAGGAACTATAGGCCAATACCTCTGATGAACACAGGTGCAAAAATCCTCAACAAAATACTACCAAACTGAATCCAAAAATACATCGGAAAAATCATTCACCAATATCAAGAAGACGAGCACAGCCAGCACTCCTGATGCAACAAGTGTACTAAAAAATCAAGTGCTTCAAAATGATACCTGCAGTTCTGGTGGAAATAGATCCAGGCTCACTTTTTTCTTTCATCTTTTTCTTCAGAAATCAGGCTCATATTTTCTTGTTTGTTTTTCATTTCATTTTCTCTCACTCTCTCTTTCTTTTTTCCTTTGGATGAGGCCTTTTTATTTTTTTCCTTTTCTTTCCTCATTTTTTCTTCATTTCTTTTTCTTTTAAATCAGGCTTATAGTTTTTTTTATTCTGTTTTGTTGTTGTTGTTGTTCCCTTTCCTTTCCTTTTTTTTTTTTTTTTTTGGCAGCCGGGGTTTTTTTCCACCTTTTTACAACTTATTTTTATTTTATTTTTTATTTTTTTTATTTTTTTTATTTTTTAATATATGAAATTTACTGTCAAATTGGTTTCCATACAACACCCAGTGCTCATCCCAAAAGGTGCCCTCCTCAATACCCATCACCCACCCTGCCCTCCCTCCCACCCCCCATCAACCCTCAGTTTGTTCTCAGTTTTCAACAGTCTCTTATGCTTTGGCTCTCTCCCACTCTAACCTCTTTTTTTTTTTTTTTCCTTCCCCTCCCCCATGGGTTTCTGTTATGTTTCTCAGGATCCACATAAGAGTGAAACCATATGGTGTCTGTCTTTCTCTGTATGGCTTATTTCACTTAGCATCACACTCTCCAGTTCCATCCATGTTGCTACAAAAGGCCATATTTCATTTTTTCTCATTGCCACGTAGTATTCCATTGTGTATATAAACCACAATTTCTTTATCCATTCATCAGTTGATGGACATTTAGGCTCTTTCCATAATTTGGCTATTGTTGAGAGTGCCGCTATAAACATTGGGGTACAGGTGCCCCTATGCATCAGTACTCCTGTATCCCTTGGATAAATTCCTAGCAGTGCTATTGCTGGGTCATAGGGTAGGTCTATTTTTAATTTTCTGAGGAACCTCCACACTGCTTTCCAGAGCGGCTGCACCAATTTGCATTCCCACCAACAGTGCAAGAGGGTTCCTGTTTCTCCACATCCTCTCCAGCATCTATAGTCTCCTGATTTCTTCATTTTGGCCACTCTGACTGGCGTGAGGTGATATCTGAGTGTGGTTTTGATTTGTATTTCCCTGATAAGGAGCGACGTTGAACATCTTTTCATGTGCCTGTTGGCCATCCGGATGTCTTCTTTAGAGAAGTGTCTATTCATGTTTTCTGCCCATTTCTTCACTGGGTTATTTGTTTTTCGGGTGTGGAGTTTGATGAGCTCTTTATAGATTTTGGATACTAGCCCTTTGTCCGATGTGTCATTTGCAAATATCTTTTCCCATTCCGTTGGTTGCCTTTTAGTTTTGTTGGTTGTTTCCTTTGCTGTGCAGAAGCTTTTTATCTTCATAAGGTCCCAGTAATTCACTTTTGCTTTTAATTCCCTTGCCTTTGGGGATGTGCCGAGTAAGAGATTGCTACGGCTGAGGTCAGAGAGGTCTTTTCCTGCTTTCTCCTCTAAGGTTTTGATGGTTTCCTGTCTCACATTCAGGTCCTTTATCCATTTTGAGTTTATTTTTGTGAATGGTGTGAGAAAGTGGTCTAGTTTCAACCTTCTGCATGTTGCTGTCCAGTTCTCCCAGCACCATTTGTTAAAGAGACTGTCTTTTTTCCATTGGATGTTCTTTCCTGCTTTGTCAAAGATGAGTTGGCCATACGTTTGTGGGTCTAGTTCTGGGGTTTCTATTCTATTCCATTGGTCTATGTGTCTGTTTTTGTGCCAATACCATGCTGTCTTGATGATGACAGCTTTGTAGTAGAGGCTAAAGTCTGGGATTGTGATGCCTCCTGCTTTGGTCTTCTTCTTCAAAATTACTTTGGCTATTCGGGGCCTTTTGTGGTTCCATATGAATTTTAGGATGGCTTGTTCTAGTTTCGAGAAGAATGCTGGTGCAATTTTGATTGGGATTGCATTGAATGTGTAGATAGCTTTGGGTAGTATTGACATTTTGACAATATTTATTCTTCCAATCCATGAGCAGGGAATGTCTTTCCATTTCTTTATATCTTCTTCAATTACCTGCATAAGCTTTCTATAGTTTTCAGCATACAGATCTTTTACATCTTTGGTTAGATTTATTCCTAGGTATTTTATGCTTCTTGGTGCAATTGTGAATGGGATCAGTTTCTTCATTTGTCTTTCTGTTGCTTCATTGTTAGTGTATAAGAATGCAACTGATTTCTGCACATTGATTTTGTATCCTGCAACTTTGCTGAATTCATGTATCAGTTCTAGCAGACTTTTGGTGGAGTCTATCGGATTTTCCATGTATAATATCATGTCATCTGCAAAAAGCGAAAGCTTGACTTCGTCTTTGCCAATTTTGATGCCTTTGATTTCCTTTTGTTGTCTGATTGCTGATGCTAGAACTTCCAGCACTATATTAAACAACAGCGGTGACAGTGGGCATCCCTGTCGTGTTCCTGATCTCAGGGAAAAAGCTCTCAGTTTTTCCCCGTTGAGGATGATGTTAGCTGTGGGCTTTTCATAAATGGCCTTTATGATCTTTAAGTATGTTCCTTCTATCCCGACTTTCTCAAGGGTTTTTATTAAGAAAGGGTGCTGGATTTTGTCAAAGGCCTTTTCTGCATCGATTGACAGGATCATATGGTTCTTCTCTTTTTTTTTGTTAATGTGATGTATCACGTTGATGGATTTGCGAATGTTGAACCAGCCCTGCATCCCAGGAATGAATCCCACTTGATCATGGTGAATAATTCTTTTTATATGCTGTTGAATTCGATTTGCTAGTATCTTATTAAGAATTTTTGCATCCATATTCATCAGGGATATTGGCCTGTAGTTCTCTTTTTTTACTGGGTCTCTGTCTGGTTTAGGAATCAAAGTAATACTGGCTTCATAGAATGAGTCTGGAAGTTTTCCTTCCCTTTCTATTTCTTGGAATAGCTTGAGAAGGATAGGTATTATCTCTGCTTTAAATGTCTGGTAGAACTCCCCTGGGAAGCCATCTGGTCCTGGACTCTTATTTGTTGGGAGATTTTTGATAACCGATTCAATTTCTTCGCTGGTTATGGGTCTGTTCAAGCTTTCTATTTCCTCCTGATTGAGTTTTGGAAGAGTGTGGGTGTTTAGAAATTTGTCCATTTCTTCCAGGTTGTCCAATTTGCTGGCATATAATTTTTCATAGTATTCCCTGATAATTGTTTGTATCTCTGAGGGATTGGTTGTAATCATTCCATTTTCATTCATGATTTTATCTATTTGGGTCATCTCCCTTTTCTTTTTGAGAAGCCTGGCTAGAGGTTTGTCAATTTTGTTTATTTTTTCAAAAAACCAACTCTTGGTTTCGTTGATCTGCTCTACAGTTTTTTTAGATTCTATCTTGTTTATTTCTGCTCTGATCTTTATTATTTCTCTTCTTCTGCTGGGTTTAGGCTGCCTTTGCTGTTCTGCTTCTATTTCCTTTAGGTGTGCTGTTAGATTTTGTATTTGGGATTTTTCTTGTTTCTTGAGATAGGCCTGGATTGCAATGTATTTTCCTCTCAGGACTGCCTTCGCTGCATCCCAAAGCGTTTGGATTGTTGTACTTTCATTTTCGTTTGTTTCCATGTATATTTTAATTTCTTCTCTAATTGCCTGGTTGACCCACTCATTCGTTAGTAGGATGTTCTTTAACCTCCATGCTTTTGGAGGTTTTCCAGACTTTTTCCTGTGGTTGATTTCAAGCTTCATAGCATTGTGGTCTGAAAGTATGCATGGTATAATTTCAATTCTTGTAAACTTATGAAGGGCTGTTTTGTGACCCAGTATATGATCTATCTTGGAGAATGTTCCATGTGCACTCGAGAAGAAAGTATATTCTGTTGCTTTGGGATGCAGAGTTCTAAATATATCTGTCAAGTCCATCTGATCCAATGTATCATTCAGGGCCCTTGTTTCTTTATTGACTGTGTGTCTAGATATCTATCCATTTCTGTAAGTGGGGTGGTAAAGTCCCCTGCAATGACCACATTCTTATCAATAAGGTTGCTTATGTTTATGAGTAATTGTTTTATATATCTGGGGGCTCGGGTATTTGGCGCATAGACATTTATAATAGTTAGCTCTTCCTGGTGGATAGACCCTGTGATTATTATATAATGCCCTTCTTCATCTCTTGTTACAGCCTTTAATTTAAAGTCTAGTTTGTCTGATATAAGTATGGCTACTCCAGCTTTCTTTTGGCTTCCAGGAGCATGATAAATAGTTCTCCATCCCCTCACTCTCAATCTAAAGGTGTCCTCAGATCTAAAATGAGTCTCTTGTAGACAGCAAATAGATGGGTCTTGTTTTTTTATCCATTCTGATACCCTATGTCTTTTAGTTGGCGCATTTAATCCATTTACATTCAGTGTTATTATAGAAAGATATGGGTTTAGAGTCATTGTGATGTCTGTATGTTTTATGCTTGTAGTGATGTCTCTGGTACTTTGTCTCACAGGATCCCCCTTAGGATCTCTTGTAGGGCTGGTTTCGTGGTGACAAATTCCTTCAGTTTTTGTTTGTTTGGGAAGACCTTTATCTCTCCTTCTATTCTAAATGACAGACTTGCTGGATAAAGGATTCTCGGCTGCATATTTTTTCTGTTTAGCACACTGTAGATATCGTGCCAAGCCTTTCTGGCCTGCCAAGTTTCAAAGGAGAGATCAGTCACGAGTCTTATAGGTCTCCCTTTATAAGTGAGGGCACGTTTATCCCTTGCTGCTTTCAGAATTTTCTCTTTATCCTTGTATTTTGCCAGTTTCACTATGATATGTTGTGCAGAAGATCGATTCAAGTTACGTCTGAAGGGAGTTCTCTGTGCCTCTTGGATTTCAATGCCTTTTTCCTTCCCCAGTTCAGGGAAGTTCTCAGCTATAATTTGTTCAAGTACCCCTTCAGCACCTTTCCCTCTCTCTTCCTCCTCTGGGATACCAATTATGCGTATATTGTTTCTTTTTAGTGTATCACTTAGTTCTCTAATTTTCCCCTCATACTCCTGGATTTTTTTATCTCTCTTTCTTTCAGCTTCCTCTTTCTCCATAACTTTATCTTCTAGTTCACCTATTCTCTCCTCTGCCTCTTCAAGCTGAGCCATCGTGGATTCCATTTTGTTTTGCATTTCGTTTAAAGCGTTTTTCAACTCCTCGTGACTGTTCCTTAGTCCCTCGATCTTTGTGGCAAGAGATTCTCTGCTGTCCTGTATACTGTTTTCAAGCCCAGTGATTAATTTTATGACTATTATTCTAAATTCACTTTCTGTTATATTATTTAAATCCTTTTTGATCAGTTCATTAGCTGTTGTTATTTCCTGGAGATTCTTCTGAGGGGAATTCTTCCGTTTGGTCATTTTGGAGAGTCCCTTGCGTGGTGAGGACCTGCAGTGCACTTCCCCTGTGCTGTGGTGTATAACTGGAGTTAGTGGGCGGGGCCGCAGTCCGACCCGATGTCTGCCCCCAGCCCACTGCTGGGGCCACAGTCAGACTGGTGTGTGCCTTCTCTTCCCCTCTCCTAGGGGCGGGATTCACTGTGGGGTGGCGTGTCCCGTCTGGGCTACTTGCACACTGCCAGGCTTGTGTTGCTGGGGATCTGGCGTATTAGCTGGGGTGGGTAGGCAAGGTGCACGGGGGGGTGGAGGGGCAGGCTTAGCTCTCTTCTCCTTAGGTGATCCACTCCAGGAGGAGCCCTGTGGCAGCGGGAGGGAGTCAGATCCGCTGCTGGAGGTTTGGCTCCGCAGAAGCACAGAGTTGGGTGTTTGCGCGGAGCGAGCAAGTTCCCTGGCAGGAACTGGTTCCCTTTGGGATTTTGGCTGGGGGATGGGCGGGGGAGATGGCGCTGGCGCCTTTGTTCCCCGCCAAGCTGAGCTCTGCAGTCCGGGGGCTCAGCAGCTCTCCCTCCCTTTGTCCTCCAGCCTTCCCGCTTTCCGAGCAGAGCTGTTAACTTATGACCTCCCAGACGCTAAGTCGCGCTTGCTGTCGGAACACAGTCTGTCAGGCCCCTCCGCTTTTGCCAGCCAGACTCGGGGGCTCTGCTTGGCCGGCGAGCCGCCCCTCCGCCCCGGCTCCCTCCCGCCAGTCCGTGGAGCGCGCACCGCCTCGCCGCCCTTCCTACCCTCTTCCGTGGGCCTCTAGTCTGCGCTTGACTCCGGAGACTCCCTTCTGCTAATCCTCTGGCGGTTTTCTGGGTTCTTTAGGCAGGTGTAGGTGGAATCTAAGTGATCGGCAGGACGCGTTGTGAGCCCCGCGTCCTCCTACGCTGCCATCTTCCGGAACCTCACTTCAGGTATTTTTTAAGTATGACAAGGAATCAGTAAATAAAAGATGGACCTTATTACCTAACGTAGGAATGTCTCACTTTTTACAACTTGTTATTCAGTTGTGTGTGGATCAGTATTTCAGACGTCAAACCCTAAACATACCAAAAGGCTGTCTACAATTTTAAGTGCAGAGTTCCACCATTTTCTACTTCCAGGAAATCTCAAGTTATCTCCGGTTTGTCATCCTAAAAAATCCGGAATAGAGCCACGGCAGGCGAGGAGCAGAGCCGCTGCCAAACCACGAGGCCAGACAACTTATTTTTAAAAACAAATTAAAGCACACCTAATTAAATGTCCAAACACTTCACACTGCAATCAAGAGGAGCTCTGCAGAGGACTGACTAGTGGGAAAGAGCTATAAAAATGCAACAACAGAGTGCACACAGCGTGCACCAGAAACACCTCCTGAAGTACCAGGCCCTGAACAATGTATGAGCCCTTTTTAATTTACCATTACTCTCAGGTACAGGAAACACAACACGTTTTTAAAACACGCCAAAGACAGAAACAGCCAAAATGACAAGACAGAGGAATTCTTTCCCCCAAAAGAGGTCAACAAGAAATCACAACCAAGGACTTGATCAAAACAGATATAAGCAATATATCTGAACAATAATTTAGGGGGCACCTGTGGCTCAGCTGGTTAAGCGTTCACTCTTGGTTTCAGCTCAGGTCATGATTTCATCATGGTCTTATGGGTTCAAGTCCCTCATCAGGCTCTGTGTTGGCCGTGCAGAGCGTGCTTGGGATTCTTTCTCTCCCCTTCACTGCCTCTCCCCCACTCATGCTGTCTCTGTCTCTCTCAAAATAAATAAATAAACTAAAAAAAAAAAAAGAATTTAGAACAGTCATAGCACCACATAATACCACTGACCGGGCTTGAAAAGAGGATAAAAGACACCAGAGAAACTCATGCTGCAGACATCAAAGACAGAAAAATGAGTCAGGCTGAAATAAAAATGCTATGACTGAGATGTAAAACCCACTGGATACAATCCCAACAAGAATTGAAGAAGCAGAGGAGAGAATAAGTGATATAGAAGATAAAATTATAGAAAATATTGAAGCTGAAAAGAATATGGAAAGGAAACTATTAGATCATGAGGGGAGATTGAGATAATTTACTGTTTCCATAAAAATGAAACGATATCCATATCATGGGAGTTCCAGAAGAAGAAGAGCAGGAAAAGGGGGCAGAAGTTTTATTCAAACAAATTATAGCTGAGAATTTCCCTAATCTGGGGAAGTAAATAGGCATTGAAGTCCAATAGCCACAGAAAACTAAAACTAACTCCCCTCAAACTCAACAAAAACAGGTCAACACTATGACATATTATAGTGAAACCTGCAAACTACAAACATAAAGAGAGAATCCTGAAAACAGCCAGGGGCAAAAGTTCCTTAACCTAAAGGGTAGACACATAAGGTTAGCAGCAGACTTGTCCACTAAAACTTGGCAGGCCAGAAGGGAGTAGCAGGAAATAGTTAGTGTGCTGAATGGGAAAAATATGTAGCCAAGAATGCTTTATCCATAAAGGCTGTCATTCAGAATAGAAGGAGAAATAGAGTTTCCCAGACAAACAAAAACTAAAGGAGTTCGTGACCACTAAACCAGCCCAGCAAGAAATTTTAAGGGGGGACTCTCTAAGTGTAGGAAAAAAAAAGACCAAAGCAACAAAGCCTACAAAAAGCCAGAAGACATCACCAGAAATACCAACTTTATAAGTAAAAAAAAAAAAAAAAAGGTACTAAGTTCATATCTTTAAATAATCACTCTGAATGTAAATGGACTAACTGCTCCAATCAAAAGACATAGGGTATCAGAATGGATTAAAAGAAAAAACAAACAAAAAAACCAAGATCCATCTATATGCTGCCTAGAAGAGATTCATTTCAGACCTAAAGATCCTGCAGATTAAAAGTGAGGGGATGGAGAGCCATCTATCATGCTGGTGCATATCAAAAGAAACCCAGAGTAGGTATATGTATATCAGAGAAACTAGATTTTTAAACCACAGACTTTAACAAGAGATGAAGAACACCATTATATCATAATTAAGGAGTCTAAGACCTAACAGTTGTAAATAAATTATGCCCCCAACTTAAAAGAACCCAAATATAGAAATCAATTAATAACAAACATAAATAAACTCATTTATAATAATACCATAATAGTAGGGACTTTCACACCCCACTGATAGCAATGAACAGATCATCCAAGCAGAAAAATTAATAAATAAACAATGGCTTAGAATGACACACTGGACCGGATGGACTTAACAGATACATTCAGAAAATTTTATCCTAAAGCAACAAAATACACATTCTTCTCGAGTGCACATGAAACTTTCTCCAGGACGTATCACATAGTGGGTCACAAAACAGCCCTGAATAAGTACAAAAAGATTGAGATCATACCATGCATATTTTCAAGTCACAATTCTATTGCAATTCAGGCCTATCTCAAGAAGCAAGAAAGGTCCCAAATACAAAACCTAACCTTACACCTAAAGGAGCTAGAAAAGAAGCAGCAAATAAAGCCCAAAGCCAGCAGAAGAAGGGAAATATAAAGATTAGAGCAGAAATAAACAATATAGAATCCAAAAAAAAAAAAAAAAAAAGAATAGAACAAATGAATGAAACTAAGAGCTGGGTTTTTTTTTTTTTGAAAGAAAAAACATAATTGATAAACTCCTAGCCAGAGTTATCAAAAAGAAAAGAGAGAAGATTGAAATTGGACATCTGTCTGACATCATACACAAAAATCAACTCAAAATGGATTAAAAACTTAAAACATGACTTAAGAGTAACCTGACCAAAATGGCAACATAAGGGACAACAGCCTTCTCATTTGCCCACAAATGTCAACAATTAGATAGCTATCCATGAATAAAAACAGTTCTGGGAGAGCTTTAGAGTCCCTCTAAAAAAGTAGTACAAAAAACCTGAAAGTAATCACACAAGAAGAGAGACAAAAGATAGCTTCATTTTGTCTGTGTGGCCCATCCCCAAGCTGATACTGTTCATCATCAAAAGGGAACTTTCTTGGCAGAAAGAGTTTCCCCGGCAAAGAAAGGAAAAAGTTGGTGAGTGACCAATACTTCCAGCCTTCCAGGAAGCTGCACAAAGGTCCTGCTTTGGTTTTACTGCACTCTGACTGGCAAAACTGAGCAGCTAGAAACAGGAAGAAAACTAGGGATTACTAGTAATAGCCATACAGTGGAAGGAATCATGGTCCACGGTGACCTATTTTATAGACAAAACCAGAAGTTTCACTGCTGATGAAACTAATGGCCCACACAGCTGCTGAAGATTACCTGCAGATTTCACAACGTTTCATCACACAGGTATTCATGATTGCTGAAGCCAGCTACTTGAGTTCGTCCCATTACCTCCACACCAACCCATGCCAGAGCCCAGGAACTACATTTATAGTCAGCCTAGGCCTCTATGGTTGTGCAGTGCAAGACACCAATCTAAACCTCCCCACCCAGCCCAGCAGACCCCACCCCCATATATATGCTTGGGCTACCCCTACAACTGTGCACTTGGACACTGCTGACCTGACATCTGCCACCAGATGCAGTGTGCTCATCCAGAATGAGGGTGTTCAGCTACAGAGGAACATATTAACAGCCACGGTCTCACCAGCTATTTTTAGGCTTGCTCTAGGCCCCATCTTTATTTAATGGTCTGCACCTCAGGGCCTACCTGGAGCTAGCCCCTCCACAATGCACCTGCATACAAGTGGCCTAAAGACTGTCATCAGCCTCTAATACAGTGTGTATGCCTAAGAGGGTGCAGCTATGGTAGAGTATACCAACAGCCAGTGACCTGACAGCTGCCAGTGACCTGACAGCTGCCAGTGAGCCTATAATTGGCCTCGGCACTTGCTGTTTCCCTGGCCCCCACCACTGTAAGTGTGTATCCAACCAACCCCTACCCCTACACAGGCACCTGGAAAAGGCCTCTGCAGCCAAGGGTGTGCACTCAACCACCTCTAGTCATCATCACTGCCTGTACCTAGTCTCTAGCCAGTGGACCTGGAGTTTTTGCTGAGGACTCCAAGAGCCCCAGCAGTCACCTTCAGACTGTCTGACTACACAATGTCAATGCCGTGGACCCCAATGGCCTAAGCCAAAGAGATACCACACCCCACAGACCAAGTGCCACCAACACATGCCTAAATTGGGTGCACTGCACCACTAGCCTCAGGGTCACCACCTACTTCAGAGTCCCCCCACCCATAAGTGAAAGTCTTCCCTTATCAAAGTCAGTCTGGAAGAGGTGACTGTTTCTTCATGAGTAGATAGCTACACAAGGCTACAGGGGATCATGAAAAGCAGGGAAACATGATGCCACCCAAAGAATACAGTAAACCTCCAGTAAATGGCTTCTCACAAATAAATATCCAGGAACTTTCTAACCAATAATTCAAAATAATTGTTCTAAAGATGAGCCACAAGAGAACATGAAAGTACAGATTAACAATTTAATAAAATCAAAAAACAATACAAGAACAAAATGAGTGGCTCAACAAATAGAAAACCTAAGAACCAATCAGAAATTTTGGAGCTGAATAATACAATGACTAAACTGAAGAATTCAATAGCATAGTTTAACAGTAGAACTGACCAAGCAGAAGAATCAGTAAGCTAGAAGACAGATCAACTGAAATTATCCAATCAGGGAAACTAATAGAAAAAGAATGAAAGGGAACAAAGAAAGCCTATGTGACTTATAGGACACCACTGAGAGAAATGATGTATATGCATCATTGAAGTCCCAGAAAGACAAGAGAGGGAGAAAAAACTAGAAGTCTTACTTAAAGAAATAATGGCTGAGAACATCTCAAACCTGAGTAGAGATTTGGACATTCAAGTTTACGAAGTTAATAGATCACCTCAAAATTTCAACCCAAAATAATCTTCTCTAAGACACTTAATAAAGACACATTATAATTAAAAAAAAACCACACATTATAAAACTATGTAAAATTAAAAACAAGAGAAAGTAGTAAGAGAAAAATATTGTCTCCTAAAAGGGACCCTCCCCCCTAAAGGGCTGTCAGTAGATTTCTCAGCAGAGATCTTGCAAGCCAGGAGAGAATGGAAAGATATATTCAAAGTTCTGAAAGAAAGAAACTGGTAACCAGTTTTACCCAGCAAAGTTGTCCTTCAGAAATTAAGGTGAGATAAAGACTGTCCCTAATAAACAAAAGCTAAGGGAATTGATCCAACACTAAATCTTCCTTAGAAGAAATGCTAAAAGTTTATTGAGCTGAAATGAAAAAAAGCTAATCAGTAACATGAACACAAATGAAAATATACAACACACTTGTAAAGGCAAGGATACAGTCAAATTCATAATACTCTATAACTGTAATATGGTGGTGTGTTAACTCTAGTATAAAGGTTAAAGGAAAAATGTATTAAAAATAGAAATAGCTGCAGTAATTTTTCAGTGGATACACACTACAAAACGATGTAAAGTGTGACATCATAAACATAACAGGAGGGGAGAAATGGGTAGGGTTTTATAATATCAAAATTGCTATCAACATAAAATAAGCTGTTATACATATATTTATGTAAATCTTATGGTAACCATAAACAAAACCTGCAGTAGACTCACAAATGATAAAGAGAAGGGAACCAAAGCACACCACTATGAAAAATCACAAATTCACAAAGGAAGATATTAAGAGAGGAAGAAACAAGGAAACTACAAAATAGGAAAATAACAACTAACAAGATAGAATTAGTAAGTCCTTACCTATCCATAATTACTCAAATGCAAATGGACTAAATTTTCTAATCAAAAGACACAGAATTGCTGAACAGGTAAAAAAACAAGTATATGCTGCCCATAAAAGAATCACTTCATCTATAAGGACACACATAAGCAAACATAGAGGAAAGGAAAAAGATTTTCCATGCAAGTGGAAAACAAGCAAGCAGAGATAGCTACACTTATATCAAACAAAATTGACTTTAAGCCAAAAATGGCAACAAGAAAAATAAAGGTCATTATACCACGAAAAGGCAGTCAATTCATCAAGAAGATACAACAATCATAAATATATATGCACCCAACATTGGAGTACCTAAATATCATAAGCAAACACTAACAAAATTGAAGGGAGAAACAGACAACAATACATTAAATATTCCACTTTCTGGGGTGCCTGGGTAGCTCAGTTGGTTAAACAACCAACTTCAGCACAAGTCATTATCTCACAGTTTGTGGGTTCATGTCCCATGTCGGGCTCTGCACCGACAGCTCAGAGCCTACAGCCTGCTTGCGATCCTGTGTCTCCCTCTCTCTCTGTCCCTCCCCTGCTTGAACATTTTCTCTCTCTCAAAAATAAATAAATATTTAAAAACTCTTTAAAAAATAATAAAAAATATTCCACTTTCTACAATGGATAGATATCCAGACAGAAAATCAACAAGGACAAGCTGAACTAGGACCAGACTTAGGACCAAATGTATGTAATTAATGAGGGGTCATTAATATAGTAGTGCTTGCAGGTGCAGGGCATATAACAAGCTTTTAAAACACATAAGAGACAGGGGCACCTGGGTGGCTCAGTCAGTTAAGCATCCAACTTCAGCTCAGGTCATGATCTCGTGGTTTATGGGTTTGAGCCCTGCATCGGGCTCTGTGCTAACAGCTCAGAGCCTGGAACCTGCTTCAGATTCTGTGTCTCCTTCTCTCTCTGCCCCTCCCCCACTTGTGTTCTGTCTCTCTCTATCAAAAATAAATAAATGTAAAAAAATTTTTTAAATAAATAAATAAAACACGTAAGGGACAGAAAACTAGCCAAAATGAAAAATGGAAGAATTCTCCTCAAAAGAAATTCCAGGAAAAAATGACAGCTAAAGAATTGACCAAAACAGATACAAACAATATAACTGAACAAGAATTTAGAATAATAGTCATAAGATTAATTGCTGGGCTTGAAAAAAAGCATAGAAGACAGTGAGAATCTATTGCTGCAGAGATCAAGGAAATAAAAATAGTAATGATGAATTAAAAATGCTATAAATGAGGTGCAAAATAAAATGGAGGTGGTCACAGCGAGGATTGAAGAGGAAGAGGGGAGAATAGGTGAAATAGAAGATAAAATTATGGAAAAAGAGGAAGCTGAGAAAAAAATTTTTAAAAATTTGGATCATGAGGGGAGAATTAGAGAACAAAGTGATTCAGTGAAACAGAACAATATCCATATCATAGGAATTCGAGAAGAAGAAAAGAGAGAGAAAAGGCCAAAATATACTTGAACAAATCATAGCTGGGAACTTCCCCAATATGGGGAAGGAAATGGACATTGAAATCCAGGAGGCACAGAGAACTCCCTTCAGATGTAACTTGAATCAATCTTCTGGACAACATATCATAGTGAAACTGGCAAAATACAAAGATAAAGAGAATTTTGAAAGCAGCTAGGGATAAACGGGCCTTAACATACAAGGGTAGACACATACGGGAAGTAGCAGACCTATCTACTGAAACGTGGCAGGCCAGAAAGGAATGGCAGGAAATCTTCAATGTGATGAACAGGAAAAATATGCAGCCAAAAGTCCTTTATCCAGCAAGCCTGTCATTCAGAATAGAAGGAGAGATAAAGGGTTTCCCAAACCAACAAAAACTGAAGGAATTTATCACCACTAACCAGCCCTACAAGAGATCCTAAGAGGGACTCTGTGAGTGAAATGTTGCAAGGACCACAAAGGACAAGAGACATCACTACAAGCATGAAACCTACAGATAACACAATGACTCTAAACCCATGTCTTTCAATAATAACACAATGTAAATGGACTCAATGCTCCGATAAAAAAATATAGTGTATCAGAATGGATTAAAAAATAAGACCCATTTATTTTCTGTCTACAAGAGACCCATTTTAGACCTGAGGACACCTTCAGAATGAAAGTGAGGGGATTGAAAACCATCTATCATGCTACTGGAAGTCAAAAGAAAGCTGTAGTAGCCATACTTCTATAAGATAACTAGATTTTAAACTAAAGCCTGTAACAAGAGATGAAGAAGGGCATTATATAGTAATTATGGGGTCTATCCATCAAGAAGAGCTAACAATTTGGAAGCACCTAAATATATAAAACAATCACAAACATAAGCGATCTTATAGGTAAGAATGTGGTAATTACAGGGGACTTTAATACCCCACTTACAACAATGGACAGATCATCTAGACAGAAAGTCAATAAAGAAACAATGGCCCTGAATGATACACTGAACCAGATGGGACTTAACAGACATGTATATTGAACTTTTCATCCCAAAGCAGCAGAATAAGCATTCATCTCGAATGCACATGGAACATTCTCCAAGATAGATCACATACTGGGTCACAAAACACCCCTCAATAAATATAAAAGAACTGAGACCATACCATGCACACTTTCAGATCAGAATGCTATGAAACTTGAAATCAACCCAGGAAAAAGTCTGAAAAACCTCCAAATGCATGGATGTTAAAGAACATCCTACTAAAGAACAAATGGGTCAACCATGCAATTAAAGAAGAAATCAAAAAATATATGGAAACAAACGAAAATGAAAACACAACAATCCAAACCCTTTGGAATGCAGTAAAGGCAGTCCTAAGAGGAAAATGCATTGCAATCCAGACCTATGTCAAGACACAAGAAAAATCCCAAATACAGAATCTAACAACACACCTAAAGGAACTACAAGCAGAACAGCAAAGAAACTCCAAAGCCAGCAGAAGAAGAGAAATAATAAAGACCAGAGCAGAAATAAGCAATATAGAATCCAAAAAAACAAAAAACAAAAAACATAACAGTAGAACAGATCAATGAAACCAAGAGTTGGTTTTTTGAAAAAATAAACAAAATTGATAAACCTCTAGCCAGGCTTCTCAGGGGACCCAAATAGATAAAATCATGAATGAAAATGGATTTATTACAACTAATCCCTTGAAATATAAGCAATTATCAGAGAATACTATGAAAAATTATATGCCAACAAACTGGACAACCTGGAAGAAAGGACAAATTCCTAATCACCCACACACTACCAAAACTCAAAGGGGAAGAAATAGAAAATTTGAACAGACCTATAACTAGTAAAGAAATTGAATCAGTTATCAAAAATCTCCCAACAAATAAGAGTCCAGGACTAGATGGTTTCCCTGGGGAATTCTACCAGACATTTAAAGCATAGTTAATATCTATCCTTCTCAAGCTGGTCCAAAAAATAAAAATGGAAGAAAACTTCCGTAATCATACTATGAAGCTAGCACTACCTTCATTCCCAAACCAGACAGGGACCCCACAAAAAAAGGAGAACCACAGGCCAATATCCCTGATGAACATGGATGCAAAAATTCTGAACAAGATACTAGCAAATTGAATTCAACAACATACAAAAAGAATTATTCACCATGACCAAATGGGATTCCTGGGCTACAGGGCTGGTTCAATATTCGCAAATCAATCAATGTGATACATCAAAAGAAAGGATAAGAACCATATGATCCTGTCAATAGATGCAGAAAAAGCATTTGACAAAATATAGCACCCTTTCTTAATAAAACCCTCAAGAAAGTCGGGATAGAAGGAACATACTTAAACATCATAAAAGCCATATATGAAAAGTCCACAGCTAATATCCTCAATTGGGACAAACTGAGAGCTTTCCCCCTGAGAGCAGGAACATGACAGGGATGTCCACTCTCATCACTGTTGTTTAACATAGTGTTGGAAGTCCTAGCATCAGCAATCAAACAACAAAATGAAATAACAGGCATCCAAATTGGCAAAGAAGAAGTCAAACTTTCACTTTTTGCAGACGACATGATACTCTACACAGAAAACCCGACAGACTCCACCAAAAGACTGCTAGAACTGATAAATGAATTCAACAAAGTCACGGGGTACAAAATCAATGTACAAAAATCAGTTGCATTTTTATACACCAATAATGAAGGAACAGAAAGAAAAATAAAGAAACTGATCCCATTCACAACTGCACCAAGAACCATAAAATACCTAGGAATAAACCTAACCAAAGATGTAAAATATCTATATGCTGAAAACTACAGAAAGCTTATGAAGGAAATTGAAGATGACACAAATAAATGGAAAAGCATTCCATGCTCATGGATTGGAAGAATAAATAGTTAAAATGTCAATACTATCCAAAGTAATCTACACACTCAATGAAATCCCAATAAAAATTGTACCACCAGCATTCTTTCAAAGCTAGAACAAGCAATCCTAAAATCTGTATGGAACAACAAAAGACCCCAAATAGCCAAAGTAATACTGAAGAAGAAAACCAAAGCAGGAGGCATCACAAACCCAGACTTTAGCCTCTACTACAAAGCTGTAATCATCAAAACATTATGGAACTGGCACAAAAACAGACACATAGACCAATGAAATAGAATAGAGAACCAGAAATAGATCCACAAATGTATAGCCAACTAATCTTTGACAAAGCAGGAAAGAGTATCCAATGGATCAAAGACAGTCTCTTTAGTAAAAAAGCAAGAAAGAATATGCAATGGAATAAAGATGATGATGGGACAACTGGACAGCAACATGCAGAAGAATGAAACTAGACCACTTTCTTACACCATACACAAAAAATAAACTCAAAATGGATGAAAGACCTGAATGTGAGACAAGGAAACCATCAAAACCCTAGAGGAGAAAGCAGGAAAAAACCTCTTTGACCTCAGCAGCAGCAATTTCTTACTTGACACATCTCCAAAGGCAAGGGAATTAAAGGCAAAAGTGAACTATTGGGACCTCATCAAGATAAAGAACTTCTGCACTACAAAGGAAACAATCAACAAAACTAAAAGGAAACCAACGGAATGGGAGAAGGGATTTGCAAATTACATATCAGATAAAGGGCTATTATCCACAATCTATAAAGAATTTATCAAAATCAACATCCAAAAAACAAATAATCCAGTGAAGAAATGGGCAGAAGACATGAATAGACACTTTTCCAAAGAAGACATCCAGATGGCCAACAGACATATGAAACGATGCTCAACGCCACTCATCATCAGGGAAATACAAATCAAAACCACACTGAGATACCACCTCACACCAGTCAGAGTGGCTAAAATGAACAACTCAGGAAACAAGATGCTGGTGAGGATGTGGAGAAACAAGAACCCTCCCTATAAATCCCTATAAAGCATGGAGTGCTGATGTATAGGGGCACATGTACCCCAATGTTTATAGCAGTGCTTTCAATTATAGCCAAATTATGGAAAGAGCCTAAATGTCCATCAACTGATGAATGGATAAGGAAGATGTGGTTCATATATACAATGGAATACTACTTAGTAATGAGAAAGAATAAAATCATGCCATTGCAGCAACATGATGGAACTGGAGGGTATTATGCTAAGTGATATAGTCAGAGAAAGACAGATATCATGTGTTTTCACTCATATGTGGATCTTTAGAAACTTCAGAGAAGACCATGGGGAAAGAGAAAGGGGGGGGGAATTATAAAAAGAGAGGGAGAGAGGCAAACCATAAGATACTCTTAAATACAGAGAAAAAAACTGAGTTGGTGGGGGGGTAGGGCAGATGGGAAAGTGGATGATGGGCATTGAGGAGGACACCTGTTGGGATAAGCACTGGGTATTGTATGTAAGACAATTTGACAATAAATTATATTTTTTAAAAAGGTACCAAACACCATATTCAAATGGTATTTATCTCTGGAATGCAAAGATAGTTCAACATATGCATATCAATAAATGTAATACACCACATTAACAGAATGAACAATAAAAGATCACAAAATCCTCTTAATAAATATAGAAAAAGCATTTAACAAAATACAACATCCTTTCGTGATAAAAAATAATCAACAAATTGAGTACAGAAGGAACATACCCTAACACAATAAATGCCACATATAACAAACCACAGCCAGCATCAGACACAATTGGAAAGGTTGAAAGCTTTTCCCCTAAGATCAGGAAAAAGACAAAGGTGCTCATTCATACCACTTCTACTCAAAATAATACTAGAAGTCATAGAGGTGTCAGGGAAGAAAAGTAAATAAAGGGCATCCAAACTGAAAAGGAAGAAGTAAAACTGTCTTTGCAGAAAATATAATCTTATATGGAGAAAGTCCTAAAGACCCCATCAAAAAGGTGTTAGAACTAATAAATTCGATAAATTTTCAGGTTACAAAATCAACATATAGAAGTCATTTGAATTTCTATACACTAACAACAAAACAGCTGAAAAAGAAATAAAGATAACAATACCATTCTCACCAGCATCAAAATCAATAAAATACTTTAAAATAAATTTAACCAAGTAAGTTTGAGGTCTGTACTCTGAAAACTACAAGACTTTCATGAAAAAATCTAGTAAGATACAAAGGAAAGCTATCCTGTGTTCATGAATCAGACAAATTAATAGTGTTAAAATGTCAATACTACCCAATACCATCTATAGTTTCAATGCAATTTATATCAAAATTCCAATGGCATTTTTCATAGAAATAGAAAAAAAATCCTAAAATTTGTATGGACCCACAGGGATTTTGAGAAGCCAAAGCAATCCTGAGACAAAATAAAACTAGAGGAACACAATTCCTGATTTCGCTTATACTCCAAAGCTCTAATAATTTTAACAGCATGGTACTGGTATAAGAATAGACACAGACTAATGGAACAAAACAGAGAGCCTAGAACCAAACTCCATGTATATGCTCAACTAATACTGGATGAGGGAGCCAAGAATACTCAATGGGGAAAGGAGAATCTATTCCATAAATGACACTGGGAAAACACGATATTCATATGCAAAAGAATTAAACCCCTAGCTGACACAACTCACAAAAATTAACTTGAAATAAAGATTTAAATGTAAGAACTGACACCATAAAAATTCTAAAAAATGACATAGGGAAAAAGCATTGACATGGACATTGTTTTTGGCAATGACTTTTTACATAAGATACCAAAGCACAAGCAACAAAAGTAAAAAATAATAAGTGGGACTTCATCAAACTAAAAGGCTCCTGCATACCAAAAGAAACAATCAAAAAATGAAGACAATCTATGGGATGAGAGAGAATATCTGCAAATCATGTATCTGGGTATGGGAAATTCCAAAAATATATAAAGAACTCATAAACCTCAATAGCAAAAACTCAAGCAATTTGATTTAAAATTTAAGAACAAAGGAATACAATAATTTTCAAAGACATAAAAATAGCCAACAGGTACATGAAATATACTCAATATATCACTAATATCAGAGAAATGGAAACCAAATCCACAATGAGATAACTCCTTACACCTATTAGAATGGCTCTCATCAAAAACTCAAGAAACAACAAATGTTGGTGAAGATGTGGGGAAAATGAAACACTTATGCACTGTTGGTGAAAAGGTAAACTGGTACAACCACCATGATTAGGCAGTACGTAGGTTCCTCAAAAAGTTAAAAGTAGAACTACAATATGATCCAGCAACCCATTTCTAATCCAGTTCATGTCCAAAGGAAATGAAAACAGGATTTTGAATAGGTATCTGCACACTCATATTTATATCAGCATTATTCACAATAGGCAAGATATGGAAATAATCTAAGTGTCTGTCAATGATGGATAGGTAAAGAAAATATAGTATTTATATAAAATGAAATTTTATTCAGTCATGAGGAAGAAGCCATCTTCACCAAATGGATAAACTTGTGGGCATTATGCTATGGGAAATAAGTCAGGCAAGGAAAGACAAATGCTCTATAATATTACTTACATGCGAAATCACTTAAAAAAACTGAACTCATAGAAATGGAGAGTACAGTTGTGATTACTACAAGCTGGGAGGTAGGGGAAAGGGAGAGATGTTTGTCAAAGGGGACAAATTTCTAGCTATAAGATGAATAAGTTCCGGGGATCTAATGAACAACATGATGTTTATACTTAATGCTGTATTATATACTTGAAAGTAATTAGAAGAGAAGATTTTAATGTTCTCACTACAAAAAGGAAATGGTAATTATGTGACATGTTGGAGGTGCTAGCTAACAATATGGTGGTAATCATTTTGCAATTATAAGCATATCAAATCAACATGGTATACACTTTAAAATGACACAATGTTATGTGTCAATTATATCTCAATAAAGCTGCAGACCGGGGATGAGGGTCTGGATGGACTTATACTTAAGACCTGAAACCGTAAAACGACTAGAAGAAAATGGGAAAAGCTCCTGAACATTGGTCTAGAAAATAGTATTTTAGATATGACAAGGGAGCACAGGCAGCAAAAACAAAAGTAGACAAGTGGAACTGCATCCAACTAAAAACTTCTTAATAAAGAAAACACTCAAGAGAGTGAAAATGAGACCTGCAGGAGAAATATTTTCAAACCATGTAGCTGATAAAGTTAATCTACAAAATATGTGGTAACTCATACAACTTAATTGCAAAAACAAATAGAGATGTAAAAAGAGCAAAAGACCTAAATAGACATTTCTCAAAAGAAGACATACAAATGACCATCAGATATATGAAAAGGTGCTCAACATCACTAATCATCAGAAAAATGTAGATCAAAACCACAACTCACACCTTTTAGACAGGTATTATAAAAAAGAAAAAAAGTACAAGTGCTGGCAAGTGGAAAAAGGGGAGCCTTTGTACATTGTTGTTGGGAATGAAGTTGGTACAGCAGTTATGGAAAACTATATACAGACTCCTCAAAAATTAAAAATGAACTATATTATGATGAAGCAATTTCATTTCTCAGCATATAGACATAACTAATACGTTAAGTACCTTCATTGTGGCAATTATTTCACAAAATTATTTCATAAAATTATTTTAGCAAAACATCAACTCATATACCTTAAATATGTATCTTTGTCAGTTATATCTTAATAAAGTTTGAAAAAATAAAAATGTAGATGTTAAACTGAATAAATAATTTAAACATATAGATAGAATTTAAATTATACATACATATAAGTGTAATACAGAATTATAAAGTGTGTATGTACATATATTATAACTATATATAAATATAATATGCATGTATAATTATATATTTGCCAATTGTCTTGATAATGTTAATAAAAATATTAAGGACGAACTATGTAGACGTTACAAAACAATATTACCTTTTCCAAATGTGACCTCACACCGTGCATCTGTATCCTGGCAGACTCCATCATAACACACATATTTTTGTTTACATACATGTCCATTGTGTATAGTCATATCAGGTTGACATTCTGGTGAGCTTCCATTACAAAACTCAGCAATATCACATTCACGATGTCTTGCTTTCCTACATTCAACACCTTGTCTTTCAATCTAATATAAATTAAAATACAAAAAATAAAACATTACATTTAAGATTGTTGTGTTTATCAATACTTATTTCAAAACTGTTCTATTTCAAAATTAATTATATATTTTTTAATTTTTCATGTTTATTTATTTTTAGAAACAACATGAGCAAAGGAGACACAGACAGAGAGGGAGAGAAAGAATCCCAAGCAGGCTCCACACCACCAGTACAGAGCGCTACACAGGGTTTGAAACCACAAACTGTGAGATCATGACCTGACCCCAAATCAAGAGTCAGATGCTTAACCAACTGAGCCACCCAGGCACCCCAAAATTATATTAATTTATATTATTATTATTTATTATATTAATTATATTATTATTATATTAATTAATTATTATATTAATTAAATAATTATATTAATTAAATTAATTTATTTTTTAATTAAATTATATTAATTATATTAATTATATTAATTAAATAATTAATCTTTCTCTTGAATTATCCTATAGGTAATTAACACTTTCAAATACAGAATTCTGAAACACTCTTAAATGGGCATCTATTTCATACATCTTAATTCATGACTTCAAGTTGACACTAAAAAGATCACAGAGGTAAGAATGTAACCACATGATAAGATTCTAGAAAAAAATAACATAAAACTGCATCAGTCAAGGATAATCAAGAATCAGAACCCATAGTAGGTAATAGACGAATTCTCAAATGACAAATTTGTTATAAATATATTGGAGGAGCTAATAAGGAAAACACAGGACAAGAGTCAACATCTTCTACATATAAACTAGTGTGTGATCTTTAAATCAAATGATCTTTCAATAAATGGTTAAGTTTGCAGTTTAAACTTTTTGCTAATGTAGCATTTGGAAAATGCTACTTCTACTGAGTTTCATTATTTATATATTTATGGGAAACTGCTGTGTCTTTCAGTTACATACCTAGAGCTACCTATCACAACTAGTAACAATATTTTTACTTATAAAAATATAAATATTGGATAGAATAAATTAAAAGTCCCTTTTAATGGAGATCTATATTGAATAATTTTATGGTAGCTCTCAATCAAGGCTTAAGAACATCAGCATAAATATTATGGCAAAATAATGGCCATAAGAAGGAAACCTGAATACCCAACTAAGGTTCACAAAATCAGAAATCTGATTCTGAATTTAGTATCTTTTTCTTTATTTGAAAGTTCATTTACTTTTAACCCTTTATTCAAATTCCAGTTAGTTAACATAAAGTGTAATATTAGTTTCAAAAAGTTCACTTATTTTTACTTACTGCCATAGGTCTAAATGTACTAAGGTATCTAAGACATGATTCATTATATACTTGGAAGATATTAATAAACTTAAATCTTACTTGACAGTTCTTGCAGCATAATCCATGACCACACCGTGCTCCTGATTTCAGTGTACAAGTTCGAAAATTACAACAGCTAGACTTTCCACATTGCTATTAGTAGAATAAGTAGAATTAGTAGAATACACAAGTAAAAATACATCATGATAATAATATAAACTTTTGCAAGAACTATATTCACTGGGCTTATTTTTTCAGTTTTGGGGACGAATATGAATGCTGTCAACATTTATAGTTTTGCATCTCTAAACAAATAAAATACTAAAATAAGACTTTCACGTCAGGTCAGAACAGAGCACTAGTACCCCAGAAACTCTCAATCAACTAGAAAACTAGGAAAAATGTATGAAATAACTTTTTTCAGAAAATAGAGAATAGTAATAGAGAGTAGAATGGTGGTAAATAGTGTCTGGAAGATGGGGGGAAAGGGGAGATATTGTTCAAAAAGTATAAATTTTCATGCTACTGTATAGCATGGTGACTATAATATCAAGTTATATGCTTGAAATTTGCTAAGAGGATAGATCAATTGTTCTCAACACATACAAAAAATGGTAATGGATATATTAATTAGTTTGATTGCAGTAATCATTTCAGAAGGTATACATATATCAAAACCATCATGTTGAACACTTTAAAAAATACAATTTTTATTTGTTAATCATACCTCAGTAATCCTGGTGGAGAAAAGGTGTGTAGAGTTTAGGCCTACTGCAAAGTTAGAACAGTCTCCAAAACTCCTCACTTCTTACACCAAACAAATACAAGTTCAGTGGATTTCCAAAACCACTCTCAGGTTTGATAATTTACCAGAAGGACTCACAGAACTCACTGAAAGCTGTTAACTCACAACTATGGCTTATTATATGGAAATGATACAAATTAAAATTAGCCAAGAGAAGAAGCAACTAGGACAAAATCCAGGAGAAACTCATACTGCCTTCACCCCACACAAAACTCTCACAAAATTAATACGTGACACTTCCTAATTTATTCTATGAGGCCAGTATTACTCTAATACCAAACCCAGAGACATTACAAGAAAGGAAAATTATAGACCAATATCTCTAATAAACATAAATCCAAAAATATTCAACAAAAAGTTAGGCAATAGAATCCAACAATGTATGGGGGCGCCTGGGTGGCGCAGTCGGTTAAGCGTCCGACTTCAGCCAGGTCACGATCTCGCGGTCCGTGAGTTCGAGCCCCGCGTCAGGCTCTGGGCTGATGGCTCAGAGCCTGGAGCCTGTTTCAGATTCTGTGTCTCCCTCTCTCTCTGACCCTCCCCCATTCATGCTGTCTCTCCCTGTCTCAAAAAAAATAAATAAACGTTAAAAAAAAAATAAAAAAAAAAAAAAAAAAAAAGAATCCAACAATGTATGAAAAGAATTATACATGCCAACCAACTGGAATTTATTGCAAGTATGCAAAGATGGTTCATCATTCAAGCATCAGTACATACAACCCATCATATCAACAGAATGAAGAAAAAAAATCATATGACTAAAACAACTGATATAAAAAAAGCATTTGACAAAACCCAAATTCACTTAATGAATTATACAAAATATGACAAACCAGGAAGAGAGAACTTCCTAAGTTTGGTAGTGAACATTTAGAGAAAACCTACAGCTAACATCATATATATGGTGAGAAACCATTAGCTTCCCCCCTGAGATCAGGAACGGGGAAGGGATGCTACCTGTCACCACTCCCTTCAATATCTCACTGGAAGTCCCAGCTAGTGCAATAAGATAAGAAAATGAAATACAAAATATAAAGGTTGAGAAGAAAGAAAAAAAAACCTATTTTTTCCATAAATTATGTGATTGACTATGTAAAGAAAATCCCAAATAAATTACCAAAAAGCAACAAAAACAACAATCTCCTGTGACTAATAAGTTATTAAAGAAGGATTTCTGGATACAAAGTTAATGTAAAAAATAAACTGTTTTCCTGTAATATGAACAATGAAATATGGGAATTTCAATTAAAAAACACAATGCCATTTATATTAGCACCCAAATAGTGAAGTATTTGTGAATAGTTGTAACAAAATTTTATAGAATTTGCATGAGGAACAAAACTCTGATGAAAACCACTGTTATTTTCTCAATATTGTCAAGATGTCAGTTCTTCCCAACTTTATCTAGAGATTTAATGTAATTCCAATAAAAGTTCCAGCAAGTTATTTTGTAGATATTGATGAATTGATTCTAAAGCTTATATGGAGATAAAAAAATGCAGAATAATCACATAATACTGAAGAGGAGGAAGAAGAAGAAGAGGAAGGGAAAATGAAGAAGAAAGAAGGAGGAGGAGGAGGAAGAGGGGAAAAAAATGAGGAAGAGGAGGAAGAAAACTGAAGGATTGATAACACCCAACTTCAAACTTACTATAAATTATAATGACAGTGTGGTATTCATATAAGAATAAACAAAGGGATCAGTGGGGCAAAATAAAAACCCCAGAAACACCAATAATAAATCTTTAACAATGGAGCAAATGCAGCTCAATGGAGAACGGACAGTCTTTCCAACAAATGGCACTGGAACAACTGGACATTCACAGGGAAAATAATGACTAGACACTGACTCTACACCTTTTACAAAAAAATAACTCAAAATGGATCATAAATTTAAATGTAAAATGCAAAGCTGTAAAACTTCTAGGAGCACAGATTTAAGAGAGTAGATCTCATGTGAAGTGCTCTTCCATGATAAAAATAATAAACATATAAATACATAAATAGAAATAATACTAATCCTAAATAAATTCATTCAGAAAGTATTGAGTAAAGGGATCACTTTCCAACTCATTTTATGAGTTCAGAATTGCCTTGATGCTTAAACCAGAAAATATTACAAGAAAAGAAAAATCTGCAGACCACAATTCCCTTGTGAAAATAAGTGCTGTAACCCCAAACAAAATATTAGCAAATTAAATCTAGCAACACATAAACAAAATAACCCAAGTGAAGCTAATGCCAGAATACATGGTTGGGTTAGCATTCAAAACCAATCAGTGAAATGTGCCATGTTAACTGTAAAAAGAAGACTCACATGATCAGCTCAATACACACAAAAATAAGACATTGGACAAAATTCAACACTAATTCTTGATTTGAAACTCTCAGCTAACTAGAATATAGAAAGAAATTTCCTCAACATGGTACGGGCATCTGTTTACCAAAAACGCTTTGATCTAACATTATATTTAATGGTGAAAGTCAGAAAATGTTGCCCCCCCCCAAAAATAAAAACAAACAAAGACCATTCTCAACATTTCTAATCAACACTAGATCTAAGGCGAAGTCACAAGTCAGTTGTATTTTCTATACTAGCAATGGATAATTGTTAAATAAAATTTTAAAACAATGCTACAGAAACAGCTACAGAAAAACTATAGAAAAACTATATGAATTAAAGAAGAGCCAAGTAAGTGGAGATATACACCATGTGCATAGATTGGCAGACTCAATTTTAGTAAAAAACGTAATCCTCCCAAAATTGATGTATGGATACCACACAATTCCAATCAAAGTTCCTACATTCACATGCTGATTTTCCAATTTATATCAAAATACAAAGATCTTAGAATAGTAAAACTATCTTGGAAAAAATGAACAAAGTTGGATGATTTACATTATCGGTTTTCAAGATTTACTGTGAAAATACATTAATCAGAGTAGTATAAAACTAACATAAATGTTACATAAATAAACAGAAAAAAATCCAGGGTAACACATAGGTATGGTAATTTATTTTCATAAGAATGCTAAGTTAATACAATGGTGAAAAGATGGTCATTTTAACAAATACTACCAACAAATTGATATTCAAATGGAGTGTAGTGAACCTCAACCAAAATCACCCAAAACACAAAAACACACTTAAAGTGGATCACAGACTAATTGTGAGTGATAACTATAAAACTTCTCACAGGAAACAGAGGAGAAAATATTCATGACCTTGAATGGGCAAAGATTTCTTAGGACAAAAAAGCACTACCATAAAAGAAAAAAATGATAAACTGGTCTTCATAAAAAAATAAAAAATGCCTGCCATTCAAAGATGTTATTAAGCAACCAGAAAGGTAGTACACAGACTGGAAACAATATTTGTAATGAACATGTCTGACAAAGGACTAGTATCCAACCTATAGGAAAAAAAAAAAACCTCATACAAATCAATAACAAAAAAACAAATTAATGGTTACTAAGGACATGAGAACAAGCTCAACATAATTACAGTCAGCAAGAAAATACAAACCAAAACCACTGTAATGGCTAAAATTTAAAAGGCTACAACATCACATTTTGGTGAAAATGTAGGGGAAATAAAAGTTTTTATGTTGCCGGTAGAAATGTAAAATAATTACAACGCTTTGGAAAATAGTTTGGCAGTTTCTCATGAACATACACTTATCATATGACCCAACAATTCTACTTTTTGGGAATTTGGAATAATGGCCCATTACTGTTAACAACTCAAATATACATTAGCATGTGAATGAAAAAACAGATTATGTTATATTCAAACAACAAAATATTACACAAAATAAAAAGGAAGTAATGATTGTGACATAAACAATGTTGAGTGAATCTCAAAAACACAGTATTGAAAGGAAAAAGCCAGACACAAAGGATATGTGCTGTATCATTCCATTCACATGACTTCTAGATCAGGCAAAACTGAAAATCAGAAGTTTCCCAAAGAAGTATCACAATCCCAGATATCAAGATATACCACAAAAGCTATAGTAATCACAGCAGTATGGTACTGGCACAAAAAAAAAAAAAAAGACACTTAGATCAATGAAACAGAATTACAGAGTTCAGAGCTAAACCCACACTTATATGGGCAATTAATCTACAATAAAGGAGGCAAGAATATACAATGTGGAAAAGACAGCCTCTTCAACATATGGCGTTAGGAAAACTGGAGTTGCATGCAGAAGAATGAAACTGGACCATTTTCTTACACCATACACAAAAATAGTCGCAAAGTGGATTAAGGAACTGCAACTGCATGTGAGACCTGAAACCATAAAACTCCTAGAAGAAAATACAGGCAGTAATTTCTTTGACATAAGCGTAGAAACATTTTTTCCAGATATGTCTCCTCTGGCAAGGGAAACAAAAGCAAAATTAAACCACTGGGACTGCACCAAAATAAAAAGCTTCTGCATAGCTAAGGAAACCATCAGTGAAACAAAAGGTAAGCCTACTGAATGGGAAGATGTTTGCAAATGCTATATCCAATAAGGGTCTAATATCCAAAATATATAAAGAACTTCTACAACTCAACACCAAAATCATCATCATCATCATCATCATCTAGTTAAAAATGAGCAAAGTATCTAAGTAGACATTTTTCCAAAGAAGACATGCAGGGGCCAACAGACACATGAAAAGATAATGAACATCACTCATCATCAGGGAAATGCAAATCAAAACTACAATGAGGTATCACTTTACACCTGTCAGAATGGCTGAAATAAAAAACACAAGACATAACATGTTGGTTAAAATGTGGGAAAAAAAGGAACCGCATGCACTGTTTGTGGGAATGCAAATTGTTGTAGCCATTGTAGAAAATAGTATGGACACTCCTCAAGCAATTAAAAATAGAAATTATCATATAAATCTGTAATTCCCCATACAGGGTATTTACCCAAAGAAAACAAAAATGCTTCAAAAAGATATATGCACCCCTATGTTTATTGCTGAATTATTTATAATAGCCAAGATACAGAAGCAACTCAAATGTCCTATCATAGATGAATGGACAAAGATGCAGTATATAGATGCAATGGAATATTACTCAACCCTAAAAGAATAAAATCTTGCCATTTGTGACAACACAGATGGGCCTACAGGATATAATGATAAATGAAATAAGTCAGTCAGAGAAAGACAAATACCATATGATTCCACTCAAATGTAGAATTTAAGAAACAAAACAAATGAACAATGACAACAAAAAAGACAAAAAAAACAGAGAAAAAATGGTGGTTGCTAGAGGGAAGTATGCAGGGGAATGTAGGAAATAAATAAAGAGGATTAAGAGTACACTTATTGTGATGAGCACCAAGAAATGCATAGAATTTTTGAATCATTATTATTGTGCACCTGAAATTACAATAACACTGTATGTTAATTATACAAGAAAGAAAGAAAGAAAGAAAGAGGAAGAAAGAAGAGAGAAAAGAATGGAAGGAAGGAAGGAAGGAAGGAAGGAAGAATTAAGTAGGAAGACTTGTTCTACCAAATGGCAAAACATACTAGAAAGGCACAATAATTAAAACAGTGTGATATAGATACAAGTATATCCAGACCCATATATGTATCACACCCTAATATCATTTCCATCTATTTTAATTTTTTAAATATTTTTTATTTTTGAGACAGAGAAAAAGAGAGAGAGAGAGAGAGAGAGAGCGCGCGCGCGCGCAAGCGGGGGAGGGGCAGAGAGAGAGGGAGGGGAGCAGAGAGAAAGGGAGACACAGAATCTGAAGCAGGCTCCAGGCTCTGAGCTGTCAGCACAGAGCACAGCGCAGGGCTCGAAATCATGAACCCGAGATCATGACCTGAACTGAAGTCAGACAGTTAACTGAGCCACCCAGGCACCCCTCCATCTATTTTATAATCATGCAAATATATGATATCTACAGTATTGCTGCAAATACTGAACTGTCTAAAAGTATTACAACCTGGACTTTTTGTATTCACTGTATTTTCAGAGTTTTGTTTCCAAGTGAATAATTAAAATCACCCACGTTCAGACTGTAATATTAATAGTCTTCCCTTACCATACTACTAATTCCATTGTGAAATAATACCCTAAAGTATACTTGATGGTCGGCTGACAAATTAATCTTCAGTAAAACATTTATAGTTAAACACAGGTTTGGAAAAATCTTGTATGTTCAGTTTAGAATACAAAAGCTCACTCTAGACTCTCTTTTTTCCCATCAGCAATAATTTTTAGGAGTACATTTCATTCTTGTTCAAAATTCTTCAACCTCTATCTATACAGTATACTCTTGCATGTATTTCAAACTTGATTTCACTTAACTGTAAATATTCTGCATAGTATTCAGCCATATTTGAGATACATAACATTCACAGCAAAGAGATGAACTAAAACAATAAATTTATGAATTTTCCTATTTCAGACTTACTTCCTCAGTACCACAGTCACACGCTTCACCTCTCTCCACTTTGCCATTGCCACAGATTGCTCTCAGAGCTGTTTGCATTTGGGGTTTATTCTGAAGACATTTGGCACCCATATTTGAAATGAAATTTTCAAAGTCACTCAAACTGCAACTGCTAAAAGTCTTGACACCACTTGATCGCCTAGAGATGAATCCATACAATGTCATTGGCAATACACTTCTGAAAGCACAACTCTATATATTTCAAAATGTTAAATTTAATAGGTAACGATAAATGTTCATAACAAGTATTAATAGTAAAAACAAACAAACCGATTAGAAAATGGGCACAAAACTTGGATAGATCACTAGCCAAAGAATACATATAAATGGCTAACAGGTAAACGAAAAGGTGCTCAATATAACTAATCATCAGGAATTGCAAATCAAAACCACAATAAGGAGCACCTGTGTGGCTAATTTGGTTAGGCAACCTACTGTTGATCTCAGCTCAGGTCTTGATCTCAGGGTTGTGAGTTCAAGCCCCACACTGGGGTCTGCAGTGGGTGTGAAGCCTATTTAAAAAAACAATAAGATATCACTGCACATCTGTTAAGATTTCATTTTTAAAAAGATAAGAGTTGACAAGGATATGGAGAAATTGGAATCCTTGGTACACTGTTGGTGGGAATGTAAATTAGGACAGCCACTATGGAAAACTGTAGAGAGGTTCTTCAAAAAGTTAAAAATAGTGGGTGATGGGCAATGAGGAGGGCACCTGTTGGGATGAGCACTGGGTGTTGTATGGAAACCAATTTGACAATAAATTTCGTATTTTAAAAAAAGTTAAAAATAGAACTACTGAGTATATATTGGAAATAACTGAAGGATCTCAGTATCTGCATCCCCATGTTCATTGCAGCATTATTCACAATACCAAAGATATGGAAGCAACCTAAATATCCATTGACAGATGAATTTTAAAAATGTGGTACACATGTGCAATGGAAAATTATTCAGCCTCAAAAAAAGGGAACCCTGCTGTACGCAACACATGAATGAACCACAAGGACATTAAACTAAGTGAAATAAGTCAGTAACAGAAGGCAACTACTACATGATCTCACAAATATAAGATATCTAAGACAGTCAACCTCATAGATGCAGAAAGTACAATTGTGGCTGCCAGGGGCTAGGAGGAGGCAGAAATGGGAGTTATTCAATGGGTATAAAGTTTCAGTTATTCGAGATGAGTACATTTCAGAAATCTGCTGTGCAACATAGTGCCTCTAGTTAACAATAGTGTATTTCATATTTAAACTTTCAAGAGAACTCCTGTTATGTGTTCCTACCACAATAAAAAAATCAAGAATAGATTTAACTTTATTTTTATATGCCTTACAAACTACATCACCTAAGAGAAAAATTTTTGGAAGTTTATTTATCTATTTTGAGAAAGAGAGAAAGCACAAGTGGGGGAGGAGGGGCAGAGAGAGATGGAAAGAGAGAGAATCCCAAGCAGGCTCCACACTGTTAGTGCACAGACCAATGTGGGGCTCGAACTCACGAAACAATGAGATCATGACCTGAGGCAAAAAACAAGAGCTGGCCACTTCACTGACTAAGCCACCCAGGTGTCCTCCTAAGAGAAAATTTTGAGTTTTGGGGTATGATTGTATGTAAATTCTTGTATATAAGAAAGAAGTATTTATATATGTATATAATGCTTCTGCCTAGGAATGGAGAAAACCTCATATCCACTTATGCCAATTCACAGATATATATCAAATATATTCTTCAAACTTCTCTTCTACTCCCTCAGTCTTTCCCATGACCATTATAAAATTAAGAATCAAGCTCTTTGAGGGGTACCTGGGTGACTCAGTTGGTTAAGCATCTGACTCTTCATTTTGGCTTAGGTCATCACTTCTTGGTCATGAGATCAATCCTGGCATGGGGCTCCATGAGGAGCATGGAGTCTGTTTAAGATCCCTCTGCCTCTCCCCTGCTTGCACACATGTTCTCTCTCAAAAAAAAATTTTTTTTAAGAAAAAAGAATAAAGCTCTTTGAAAGTTTAAATCTCTTCTACTTCAATAATTTTTCAATAGCCATTCACAGGTTTGTAGTATATATATAATATGATAGATAACTCAATAAGTTGTTAGCTGTTTGAGGCAGGAATTTTATCATCCTTATTGTTGGTATTACTTATTACCAGGACAGGACTTAGCAAACATAGAATCAGCTGTCTACTGGTTCTTTGTAACAACAAAAAACTTTTATTAAACAGACTATACTGTGCTTATTCCTGAGTTTTCTCACAGATTTCAGAGAAACTGTATATTAATCAAAGCTTTATAAGGTTAACACACCACTAATAAAGATAACTTCAGAGAATATTTCTATGAGTCACTCTAAATATGTAGTAAAAATCTAACAGACAAGGTGGAAACTGACATTTATTGCACACATATTATTAGCCAGATATTTTATATACTTGATTATTTAATTTAATCCTCATCATAAATCAGGGACACCGGCATTGTCTCCAGCATTTTAGATAAACTGAACTAAAGTTCAGAGAAGACAAAAACCTCACAAAACCCACTCAGTTTGTAAATCAGCAGAATCAGTATCCATACACAGTTGTTTAAGACTTCAAATTCAGGTGTTTTTTAACCCCAAAATTCATCTCTGAATATTATGTAATGAAATATTTACAATTAAATATCAATATATATTTTACTATAAACCATAAAATTTGATAACCTTGTCACCAAAACTGGAAGGTGAGGAAACTTTTAATTGAAAACTGTATAATATTTTGGCTCTGGAAACTAGTTTTAGTCAACTATATTTAATCCCTAGTTATTCATTTTTTGCTCCCCCAAACTGCAGTTCTTAAGAACATGTATTCCCCAAAATTATTTGTAATCAATTATAAGGAGTTTGGCTGATATTTTACACATTGAATTCTAATGCTATGTTAGCTTTGTTCCCAAGTATTTTATAAAAGCTTACTGAAACTATGCTATAACTAGCCTAAGTTCTGGGTTCAGAGAACAGAAAAATTAAGTGATAGAAAGAAGTAATGGGAAAGCAGTGTCCTCTACATTTTTTTGTTTTGTTTTGTTTTGAGGTTAGAGATAGCACTTGGCAGCATTTTGAAAATATATATATATATCTTCTACACCACTTCATTTTCCATTTTCCTTTCAGTGCTTTTCTCTCTTCCATATGTTTTCCCCCAAATTCCATGTTCTCACTGCTCCTGTATAGCCCTACACCACCACTTCTATATCCTCCAAGGTTTTCCCTATTCCTCAAATAAGACATAACAGTACAATAAATAACTTAGGTGTGACTTTATTAATTACATCATCACAAGTAATGTATAATGTACAATGTAGCTATCATGATCTCATTTTTCAGATGAGAAGACGAAGAGTTAGAAAAAATAACAAAACAAGTGAAAGTTTATAAAGCCCATGTTCCCCTCAATGTAGTCCATGGGGGAAAATGGTATCTTCTCTTCTTCAATCAAACTTCCATAGTTTAATGAAACTGGTCTTAGCAAAGAATGAAAAGAAAACAATATTAATAAAATAATTGAATTATGTTGAATAACTGATAACTCCATGTTCCTTCCAAATATTTTCGCCTTTTTGTAAAATGATGCAACCAGATAGGTAAGCAAACCTTGCCTTTCGTTTTCCCTAGGTTCCTACTTTCATAGCTTTTGCCATTTTCTCTGCCCCTTTCCTCCCTCCACTTTTAAATTCATTTGTGTGTGCAGACTACTCTAAAAGTGAGAGTTTAAAACACAAGCCACCCACATTTAAAAAGCAGATATAAATTAAAATATCAAAATAATATACCATTATGATCACTGGATTTAAGAATTAAGTTTGCTCAAATACATATTCTCTTGCTACATAGTTCAAGTTAATTCCAATACATTAACTGTCTTCTATATGAAGTCAGTATGGAATAGAGAAAATAACAAAGCTTTGGGTTAGATAAACTTGTTGACTAGGACCAAACTTGTGACTCATGAGGCTTTAGACAAAGTGATTAACTCCTAAGTCTCAGTCTTCTCATCTACAAAATAGGGATAATAATACCCATCCACCTCATAGCGTTGTGAGAATTAAATATTATTACACAAGTAAAGTGCCTAACTGAACTCTCTGGCCTATAGTAAATGCCCAATAAATCACTGGTGACATTACTGACCTCTAAGTACTCTTCAGTTATTTTCCCAATATGTTGACTATATTCCTTATGCTTAGAACTTCATTCCTGTAACTTATTCATCCCATAACTTGAAATCTATACCTCCCAACTTCCTTTACCTATGTTGCCCATTTCCCCACACACCTCTCTTCTGTTCTCTGTATTTAATTCTATTTCTACTTTGTTGTTACTGTTGTTCATTAGTTTTGCTTTTAAGAGTCCGCATGTACGTGAAATCGTATGATATTTGTCTTTCTCTGACTGACTTATTTCACTTAGCATAATACTGAAGTTTGGCCGTTAATTAACTGTATATCCAATGAAGAATCATATTTAGGTTTACTGTACTCCAGGAACTTTAAAATAACACACACATTAAATGGAAAAAAATATTTTCTTACTTGCTCACATGCCTCCTTTGAAAATTATATAACATATAAGATGTATTGCGGAAATGCAAAATTTTGTAAAAGTAAAGTTAACACTTGCCCTATCCATGAGTTTTATAAGAAATTGAAGACTACGTATGAAAACATTTTAAGTATTTATAAAGCACCATGCAAATACAAAAGTTTATTAACACAGATTCTAAAGCCAAAATGCCTGGGTTCAAAACTTAGGTTTGCCACAAACTAGCTACCTGACCATAGATAATTATCCTTTTTATAACAGTTCATAAAATTTAAAAATGGAAATAATAGGAAATGCCTTACAGAGAGATTGTGAGAATCAAATAAGTTAATACATACAAAGTATTTGTGATGATCTCTAGCACATATTAAGTACAATGTAAAAATATGATATTCTTATTATCATTAATACTAGACTCTGGGTGACCTACATGAAATATCTTTTTGTAGAATACTTAAGAGTAACTGGCCAAATGGACAATAGTCACAGAATAGCAATCCTCATATTCTTTATAAATCTACATAAATTTTATATTTAACATATTATAATATTCACTTAATATATATTAATTTAATACAAGTATATCTTATGTGTACATAAACCTATATATATATATATATAATATTAGTTACATATATAGAATTAATTTAGATTGAATTTGTAACATAATATTTGTATATATAAGTATTTATGGTAGAGTTTGAGCTTTTTTAGAAATGTAAGAGTTAACCCTTAGATGGCTCTTAGTGGTTAACTATGAAAAGAACATGTTTTTTAAAATTAATGCCTATTTTCACTAAAAAAAAAAAAATGTAGAACACCATACAAACTTGCTATAGCCCTTGTCTGATAAACTATTTGGGGGTCACTGGCAAATTTAGAAATCACTGTAACTAATTCACCACATACTTAAACGGGATTTTATAGTTTAGAAAACAGTCCCATTTTCTCTTCTCACTTTATTCTTATATTACTGTGTAAAAGCATAGGCATAATCAGTTACATTTTTAAAGATAAGAAAAATAAATCTAAGTACTCTTCAGTTATTTACCTACTATGTTGACTATATTCCTCATGCTTAGAATTTCATCCCTGTAACGTATTCATCCCATAACTTGGACTCTATACCTCACAACTTCCTTTACCTATGTTGCCCATTCCCCCACTCACCTCTCTTCTGTTTTCTGTATGTAAGTCTATTTCTGCTTTGTTGTTGTTGTTGTTCATTAGTTTTGCTTTTAAAATTCTGCATGTATGTGAAATCATAAGATATTTGTATTTCTCTAACTTATTTCACTTAGCATAATACCCTGCAGGTCCATCCATGTTGTCTCAAATGGCAAGATCTCAACCTTTTTTACTGCTGAGTAATATTCCTTTGTGTGTATAATATTTTCTTTTTATCCATTTATCTATCAAAAGATTCTTGGCTTGCTTCCATATTTTGGCAATCATAAATAATGCAGAAATAAACATAAGTGTGCATATGTCTTTTCAAATTAGTGTTTTCATTTTCTGTGGCTAAATAGCCATAGTGGAATAACTGCATCATAGTTTTTCTATTTTTAATATTTTGAGGAACCACCATACTGTTTTTGACAGTAGCTGCACCTATTTACATTTCCACCAACAGTGTATGAGGGGTTCCTTTTTTCTCCACATCCTCTTCATCACGTTATTTCTTATGCTTTTTATTTTAGCCATAATGACAGGTGCAAGGTGATATCTCATTGTAGTTTTGATGTGCATTTCCTTGACAATTAGCATCTTTTTCACATATCTGTTGGCCATCTGTATTTCCTCTGTGGAAAAAAGTCTATTCAGGGAGTCCTCTGTCCATTTTTAATGATTGTCTTTTTGGTGTTCAGTTCTATATGTTATTTATGTATTTTGGATAGTAACCCTTTATCAGATATAGCATTTGCAAATATCTTTTCTCATTCAGTAGGTTCTCTTTGTTTTGTTGATGATTTCCTTCACTGTGCAAAAGATTTTTATTTTGGTGTAGTCCAATAGTTTATTTTTGCTTTGGTTTCTGTTGCCTTATGAGACATATCTGGAAAAATGTTGCTTAAGCCAATGTCAAAGAAATTACTGCTTGTGCTCTCTTCTAGTATTTTTATGGTTCCAGGTCTCACATTTAGGTCTTTAATCCATTTTGTGTTTATATTCTATGTATGGTATAAGAAAGTGGTCCAGTTTCATTCTTTTGCATGTAGCACTCCAATTTTCCCAACATCATATACTGAAGTGACTCTTTTCCCCATTGTATGTACTTGCCTCTTTTGTCATAGATAATTATCCATATAAAGTATGGGTTTATTTTTGGGCTCTCTGTTCTGTTCTATTGATGTATGTGTCTATTTTTGTGCCAGTATTATATTGCTCTGCTTACTGCAGCTTTGTAGTATACCCTGAAATTTGGGATTATGATAGCTTCATTTTGTAATTTCTTTTTCAAGTTTGCTTTGGCTCTTAGGGGTCATTTGGGGCTCCATACAACCTTTTAGGACTATTTTCTCTAGTTCTGTGAAAAATGGTATTGGTATTTTGATACAGATTGCATTGAATTTGTAGATTGCTTTGGGTAGATGGACATTTTAACATTTGTTCTTCCAATCCATGAGCATGGAATATCTTTCTATTTGTTTGTGTCATCTTCAATTTCTTTCATCTATGTTTTTTTTTGTTTTTCTTTTTTAATTTTTTTTTTCAACGTTTTTTATTTATTTTTGGGACAGAGAGAGACAGAGCATGAACGGGGGAGGGGCAGAGAGAGAGGGAGACACAGAATCGGAAACAGGCTCCAGGGTCCGAGCCATCAGCCCAGAGCCTGACGCGGGGCTCGAACTCACAGACTGTGAGATCGTGACCTGGCTGAAGTCGGACGCTTAACCGACTGCGCCACCCAGGCGCCCCCTTTCATCTATGTTTTATAGTTTTCAAGTACAGATTTTTCACCTCCTTGGATAAGTTTATTCCTAGGTATTTAGCTCTTTTTGGTGCAATTATAACTAAAATTATCTTCTTTGTTTTTCTTTCTGCTACTTTGTTATTAATGTATAAAATACAACATGTTTCTGTGTATTAAGTTTGTATCATGCAACTTTAGTGAATTCATTTATTACTTCTAATAGTTTTTGGCAGATCCTTTAAAGTTTTCTATGTATAGAATCATGCCATCTGCAAAAAGGTACAGTTTCATTTCTTTCACATCAATTTGGGTGCCTTTTATTTCTTTTTCTTGTCTAAATATTGTGGCGGGGATTTCCAGTAGTATGTTGAATAAAAGTGGCAAAAGTGGACATCCTTGTCTTCTTCCTGATCTTAGACAAAAAGCTCTAAGTTTTTCAACACTGGGTATGATGTTAGCTGTGGGTTTTTCTTTAATGACCTTTATTGTGTTGTGGTATGTTCTCTCTAAACCCACTTTGTTGAGAGTTTTTATCACGAATGATGTTGAATTTTGTAAAAGGCTTTTTCTTGATCTGCTGAGATAATCATATGCTTTTTATCCTTCCTTTTGTTAGTATGATGTATGTTGATTGACCTTCAAATATTGAACCATCCCTGTATCCCTGGAATAAATCCCATGTGATGATATTAAACGATCTTTTTAGTGTATTGTTGAAATGTAGTTTGGTAATATTCTGTTGAAGATTTTTGAATGTACATTCCTTAAAGATATTGATGTGTAGGGTTTTTTTTGTAGTGTCTTTGTCTGGTTTTGGTGTCAGGGTAATGCTAGCTTCATAATATGAATTTGGAAGCTTCCTGTTCTATGTTTTGGAATAGTTTCAGAAGCATAGGTATTAACTCTTAAATGTTTGGTAAAAATTTATCCGTGAATCTATCTGCTCCTGGATTTCTGTTTGTTGGAGGGTTTTGATTACTGGTTCAATTTTGTTCCTAGGAATCTATGAGTTTGAGTTCAGATTTTATATTTCTTCCTGATTTAGTTTTCGCAACTTGTATGCTTCTAAGAATTTATTTGCCCAATTTGTTAGCATACAATTTTTTGTAGTAGTCTCTTATAATCCTTCGTATTTCTGTGCTATCAGTTGTTACTTCTCTTTAGTTTCTGATTTTATTTAAGTTCTTTTCTTTTTTCCTTTATAGGTCTGGATAAAAGTTTTTCAATTTTGTTTATCTTAAAGGAACAAGCTCTTGGTTTCATTGATTTTTTTTCTATTTATTTCTTTAGCCTTTACTCCATTTATTTCTACTGTGATCATTCTTATTTCCTCCTTCTACTTTGGGCTTTGTTTCTTCTTTTTCAATTCCTTTATAAGTAAGGTTAGATTGATTATTTGAGGTTTTTCTTGTGTCTTACTGTAAGCCTGTATTCCTATAAATTTCCCTCTCAGAACTGCTCTTGCTGTGTCCCAGAGACGTTGAAATTTATGTTTTTATTTTCATTTATCTCCAAGTCTGTTTTGATTGCTTCTTTGATTTCTTTGTTGATCTAAGTGACCATTTAGTAGCATGGTATTTAGCCTCCGTGTGTTTGGGTTTTTAATTGATTTCTAGTTTCTTAGGACTATAGTCAAAAAAGATGCATGATATGGTTTCAATCTTCTTCAATTTATTGAGACTTGTTTTATTGCCTAATATGTGAAATATCCTTGAGAATGTTCCATGTGCACTTGAAAAGAATATATATTCTGTTGTTTTTGAGTGGAATGTTCTCTATGTACCTGTTAAACCCATCTGGTTTAATGTGTCATTCAAAAATACTGTTTTCTTAAGTGTGGCCCAAGATGGCAACATAGGAAAACCCTGAATTCACCTGCTCCAGGGAACACACCAAATTACATATAACCATAGGACAATTTTTCCTAAATGAGAACAAAGGGCTGACTGAAAGGCTACTGCACAACATAATATAGAACAGTAAAAGAAAACAGCAAGAAAGATGGAGACAGTGGAGCCTAGGTGGCTCAGTCAGTTAAGCCTCTGACTTCGGCTCAGGTCATGATCTCACAGTTAGTGAGTTCGAGTCCCACGTCAGGCTCTGTGCTGACAGCAGGGAGCTGGAGCCGGGAGCCTGCTTCAGATTCTGGGTCTCCCTCCCTCTCTGCCCCTCCCCCGCTCACGCTCTGTCTCTCTCTCTCTCTCTGCCGCCTTTCTCTCTCTCAAAACTAAACATTAAAAACTAAAAATTAAAAATAAATTTAAAAAGAGAGAGATGGAGACAAAGAAAGGTGGAGACAAGGTAACAAAGGCAATTCCTACTCCTGACTTTGTGAACCCCAGTGGGGAGATATATACGTACAGAAGGACCAAAAACAGATTCTTCTGTCCTTAGACACAAGAAAACAAAACAACTGCAGCTTTAAAAAGCAACTAGCATTTGAAAGACACAACACTAGAACTCTGTCAAATGGTGGAGGGGCTGAAGGAACTTTCTCTGGGTCACAGGGTCACCCATCTGAAGAATGATGGGTTTATATTTCCCCTCCTCCTTAAAAACACAGACTGGAGCAGGGTCCAGATGCCATAACGGGCTTGCTGACTCATGAGTCCCAGGCCCTCAAACCCACCCCAGCCCCAGCTGTGCAAGGACACAGAAAAAAATCAAATCCTTTATTTCTTTCTTTCTTTCCTTTTCTTTCTTTTTGTTTTCTTCTCTTTTTCTTTTTCTGTCTTTTATCTTTTCTTTAAAAAGCCATGATTTATTTTTTAATATTTATTTATTTATTTTGAGAGAGAGAGCAGGGGAGGGGCAGAGAGAGGGAGAGAAAGAGATTCCCAAACAGGCTCCATGCTGTCAGCACAGAGCCCTATGTGGGGTTCAGTCTCATGAGCCATGAGACCATGACCTGAGTTGAAATCAGGAGTAGGACACAACCAACTGAGCCACCCAGGTGCCGCTAAAAAGCTGTGATTTAAAAGAGCAACTAGCACATAAAACAGCCAGCACTAAGACTCCTCCAAAAGGCTGAAGGAGCTGCTGGATTGCTTTCTGGTAGGAGGGCAGTCTTGAAAGTACCTTGAAAGCACAGACCAGTGCACAGTCCCAGTGCCCTAATTGGCCTGCCATCTCAGTGAGCCCAGGCCCACAACTCACACCAACCCCAGCCATCTTACCAAGGTGGCCGATATGCATCAGGACACCCCTGGTTAGTCTCACTAAAGCCCCAGCCTTCATGCCAAGGTAACACAGGTGCAAATCACCACAGAACACCCCAAGCCCGCACCACTTGGGCTTCAGACGTCTTGCTAGGACATGGTGAAGAGTGCTCTGGAACCTCTTGATTGATGTATGTTTCAAATCCCACTGCATGAGGTACCCCAGGAAACACAAGCCCATGCTTGCATCAATTTCGGCCACTCCAGCAGGGCATCCCCTATAAGGAGTGCTCTGAACACATCACCCACACCACTCTTGGCTCCAGTCACCCAGCCAGGGCAACCCTGAGCTAGCACCTTCAGAAAACCTGGCTTGTATGCAATTCAGCTTCAGCTGTCCTGCCAGGCCACACTGTATGCAAAGAGCCCAGGAATCACACTGGGCCCTGCCCATTTTAGTTTTAGCTGTCCTGCCAGGGTGCCCCATGCGCAGAGCATGCCAGGACCTCCCAGCCTATACCCCACCTCAGCTTCAGCCACACCTAAAGGGCATGCTCTGTGCAGATAGCACTGGAACAACCCAGTTTATATCCACTTCAGTTTCAGCTTTCCTGCCAAGGTGCCCTCTGTGCATAGAGATCTGGGTGCCCCAGTTTGCACGCACTTTAGTTTTAGCTATCCTGCCATGCAGAGAGTTAAGGAATCTCCAGATACTACCTTAGCTCCAGCTGCCCCACCAGAGTATGCCCTGCACAAAGCGCCATCAACAAATAGCTCCCCAAGACACCCTAGCCTATAATCACTTCATCTTCAGCTGTCCTGACAGGGAACCTCCTACACAGAGTGCCGTCAACATATAGAATCCTGGGATATCATGTACTGCATTCACTTCAGCTTCAGCTATCATGACAGGGCACACACCATGTGGAAAGCCTCTGGATCTCCAGCCAATGCCAGCCACAGCTCCAGCCAACCAGCAAAAGTCACCAACCACACACAGTCTACCTAGAGGATGGCTATACATAAGACCATTCCTTCAAGTTTATAAGTAGCTGTTCTGACTAATCCATACAAATAAGCACAGTAAATCAAGCAAAATAAGAAAACAAAGGAGTATGCTCCAAAAGAAAAAACAAGACATCAGGAAAAAACTAAAAGAAATGGAGATAAGCAATATGCTGAATAAAAAATTTAAAGTAATAATCATAAAGATGTTCACTGGAATGAAAAGATGAGGGTTAGAACTCAGTGAGACTTTCAATAAAGACATACAAAATATTAAAAAAGAATCAATCAGGGGTTCTTGGGTGGCTCAGTTGGTTAAGTATCCATCTTCAGCTCAGGTCATGATCTCACAGTTCATGAGCTTGAACCCCACATCAAGCTCTCTCCTGTCAGCATACAGCCCACTTCTGATCCTCTGTCTCCCTCTCTCTGCCCCTCCCCCACTCATGTGTATACACACTCTCTCAAAAATAAACATTAGGGGCGCCTGGGTGGCGCAGTCGGTTAAGCGTCCGACTTCAGCCAGGTCACGATCTCGAGGTCCGTGAGTTCGAGCCCCGCGTCAGGCTCTGGGCTGATGGCTCGGAGCCTGGAGCCTGTTTCCGATTCTGTGTCTCCCTCTCTCTCTGCCCCTCCCCCGTTCATGCTCTGTCTCTCTCTGTCCCAAAAATAAATAAAAAACGTTGAAAAAAAAATTAAAAAAAAAAAAAAAAGAATAGTCAAGGATAACAAATTCAATTGGAAAGAAAAATTAGCAAGGGAGTGATATTTAGACTATGTATTTTATGAAATGACATGTTTAAAAATATGTCAGAATAGGGTGGCAGAATGGATAAAAAACTAAGACCCATCTGTATGCTGCCTACAACAGTCTCAGACAGAAAAGCACACAGACTGAAAGTGAAGGTTTGGAGAGAGCTTTTACATGCAAATGGAAACAAATAAAATCTGGGGTAGCAATAGCTATATTAGACAAAATAGACTTTAAAACAAAGACTGTAATAAGAGACAAAGAAGGAAATTACATAATGGCAAAGAGATCTATCCATTAAGAGGACATAACAGTTGTAAATATTTATGCACCTAACATAGAAGCACCTAAATAGTTAAAGCAATTATTAACAAACATACAGAGAGAAATTGCCAGTAATATAATAAAATCAATAAAGAAACAGTGTTTTTTTGTATGTATTTTTAAAATTATTTTATTTGTAGTTTACATATAATTTTATATTAGTTTCACATATACAACTTAGTTTTTTGACAAGTTAATATATTATGCTGTGCTCGACACAAGTGTCTATTCTGTTTCATTGATCTAGGTGTCTGTTTTTGTGCCAGTGCCATACTCTTTTGATCACTACAGGTTTGTAATATAACTTGAAGTCTGGAATTGATATACCTCCTGTTTTGATTTTGTTTATCAAGATTGTTTTGGCTATTTGGGGTCTTTCAGGATTCCATACAAATTTTAGGATTGTTTGTTCTAGCTCAGTGAAAAATATTGTTGGTATTTTGACAGGGATTGCATTAAATGTATAGATTTCTTTAGGTAGTATAGACATTTAAAAAATATTTTCTCACGGACCGCGAGATCGTGACCTGGCTGAAGTCGGACGCTTAACCGACTGCGCCACCCAGGCACCCCTATCCTTGACTATTCTTAATGGTACACCTCCTTGCAACTCTCTTACACTTAAAATTTCATGTTTATATTTTATAGTACTTGGTCCATTTATGGCTAATTTGTGCTATAAGTAAACATTAAATTTTTGTACTTGAAATATTTAAAACAAAAAAAACATATTCTTACTTTTAAATAAACTTACATAGCTTCTGGATTCATTATACAGATAGCTCCTGTACAATGACATTTCTTTGTGTCATCATATGATATTCCCAGACTCAGTCCGAGCATCTGTGTAACAATAATGGAAAATGCCTCCAGAGTTACCTCCTTGGGGTACTACATTAGCAAAAACAAACATTCAAATGAAAGAAAAGTCACTGAAAGGTGATAAAAAGTAATAATTTTCTAATTTTGAATATACTTATTATTTTATCAAATACTTAAGAATAGAAAATACAGTTCCTTGAACAGGTGAGAAGCTTAAGTTCTTCTTATGAAATTTTACTGAGATATAAGCAAACTGAGACTATGCCAAGCTTTATCATGATTTAACAATTGAATACCTAATATAATTCTTAAGTAGCTACCATAACTATATAAAAGGGCTGTTTTTCATTATATTTTTGGCTATATGGGTCATGATCTTCAATTTAGCTAATTTCTTATGACAGCTCTTGTATTCATTCTGCTTCCCAGCTCACAAAGTGGCCATGTAACCAAATTACTCAGTTTAAGTGTGCTATCAGCTTCCTGTCAGGATTCTCCATGACTCAGTAACTCATATCAGGGGAAACCACAGAAAGACTCTCAAGATAGTATTCCTGGATTATGCTGCTCACATATTTAACAAAGCGCAGGGATAACTTCCTTGCCAAAGAGAAATGTGACACTGATAATTCATGATATGCAATAACATTATGATTTGTCCAGTTATTACCAAATATGGCATAGGATAAGGTATAGGTGAGGACAAGTTGTGAGGAAGATCAGGGCACTTCATTGCTATAATGACAAGCTCTAGTAAAAACTTTGGGTTCAACTGGATTTTTGACAGCACTAGAGGATGCACACTATGAAAAATGTAAAGAGAAAGCTGTGAACGAGCAACAGAGAATGCAAATAGGCAATCAGTAAGCTCCTGTACCAGCACTGTAGTAACTCTTCATATCCTGTAGTTGTTGGATTGACATGGCTGAGTAACACCATATGTAAAGCCTAAGGATAAGGGCTGAAAGGCTGCAGAATTAATTTAATTCTCAAATCTACCAGGCTTGATGGGGAAGAAGCTAGAATCTGAAACTTGGGAAGGGAACAATTGGATGACATGGACAAATATACTTGGATTTCACTTTCCAGCATAGGAAGCCTCCCTCTAAACAATATGAGAGAGCCCCCAAATTAAAAAAAAAAAAACAAAAACAAACAGGGGCACCTGGGTGGCTCAGTTGGTTAAGCGTCCGACTTCGGCTCAGGTCACAATCTCACGGTCCGTGAGTTCAAGCCCCGGGTCAGGCTCTGTGCTGACTGCTCAGAGCCGGGAGCCTGTTTCAGATCCTGTGTCTCCCTCTCTCTCTGCCCCTCCCCGTTCATGTTCTGTCTCTCTCTGTCTCAAAAATAAATAAAACGTTAAAAAAATTCTTTAAAAAAAAAAAACACACACAGTTTTGATGATAATACCTAGGACATTTGTCTCACCAACCCTCATTGCCTTCAGGTCCATGTTAAGAATTAAATCACAACATTAGTGATGTTATCAAGATGGTGTGATAGGTCATTCTCAATTTTACTACCCCTCACAAGAACAACTAACAACTATTCCTGGACAAGAATCCACCAAGAAGATCCTAGAACATGGAGGTGAGCCTGAAGCGCTCCCTGAACTGCAGAAACCAAGACAGACCACATTAGAAGGGTAAGAGTAGCTACACACTGACTACCTTGCCTCTTCCCAAGGCTGGTGCAGTGCCATACTAGGAGGTCTCCCCAGAGTCTACAGTACCTCAAGTGGGAAATGAAAGCCCAGGGTAGACATCTAGCTTCCCCAGCAATTTAGGTGACTTCTTGGGAGTCCCCAGTCTAGTCTTCCCTGACAAGGAGCACAAAGGATGCTACGTGACTCAATCATGGGAAATCTGTGACAGAGAAGGGTGGAGGGGCTTGCAACAACTAGCATTCAGATCTTAAGACCACATTCCTACCCACAGCACCCAAGAAGTAGCCTCAACCAGCAGTTTTGCCCATCTGTGTAGCTAAGATAGTGATGCAGTCCGACCAGGGAATGCAATGAACAGCGAGTCTTCCTTATTCAGGTCATCAAAAAGCCTTGCCACTGCTGGAGCCTGTCTACCTCACACCCCCATCCAGGCAAGGAGGCTGAGTCATAACCCTACCCAATGCCAAGTGTAGCTTCTTGCCCCACCTGACCAGAAGCCAGGTCATAACAACTGGAAGTTATATAGCCCAGCAATGTGCAAGTGGAGAGTATGGTAAGCATAGCTGATTGTCCACAGAGCAAAACCAATGGCACCTTTCAGCCAGGGAACTTGGGGCACATGTCAACTTAAATTAAGACCACACTCCAAGTCTAAGAGAAGTAGCTGTTCTACCTAAATCATAGAAACAAACACAGAAAGACAAAGAAAATGAGGCAACAGAGGAATATACTCCAAACTGAAGAATAAGACAAAACCTCAGAAAAAGAGCTAAACAAGTCAGAGATAAGCAACCAATCTGATAAAGAGTTCAAAGTAATGGTCAAAAACAGACTTACTAGACTAGAAAGAAGAGACGATGAACTCAGTGAGAACTTCAACAAAGAGATAGAAAATAATTTTTAAAAAACAATCAGACTTGAAGAATAGAATAACTGAAATGAAAAATACATCAGAGAGAATGAACAGCAGATCAGAAAATGCAGAAGATGAATTAATGACTGGGAAGACAGGGTAATGGAAAATACCCAAGCTGAACAGCAAAAAAGTAAAGAAATAAAAAACAATGAAGATATGTTAAGAGATCTCTGGTACAACATCAAGCATACTAATACTCTCATTACAGGGATCCCAAAAGGAAAAAAGAGAGAGAAAAGACCAGAAAATTATTTGAAGAAATAATACCTGCAAACTTCACTAACCTTGGGAAAGAGACAGACATCTATATCCAGAAAGCATAGACAGCCACAAATAAAATAAACCATAGGAAGTACACACCACAACACATAGTGATTAAATAATTAAAATGACAAAGATAGAGACAGAACCTTGAAAGTACCAAGAGGAAAACAACTATTTACATACAAAAAAAAAAACTCCATAATGCTATCAGCTGATTTTTCAGCAGAAACTTTAGAGGCCAGAAGGGAGTTGCATGATATATTCAAAGTGCTAAAAGGAGAAAACTACAAACAATAATACTCTCCCTGACAAGGTTATCATTCAGAATTCAAAGAGGGAGAGTTTCTCAGACAAACAAAAGTTAAAGGAATTCATCACCACTAAACTGACCTCCCAAGATATGTTAAAGGGATTTAAGTAAAAAAGAAAAGATAATAATTAGAAGAAAATTACAAAAGGAAAAAAATTCACAAGTAAAAGAAACAAAAGAGCATAGGGGAATGAATGAGAGAGAGAGAGAGAGGGAGAGGAGAGGCAAACCAAGAAACAGACTCTTAAATATAGAGAACAAACTGATGGTTATCAGAGGGGATGTGGGTAGCAGATGAGTTAAATAAGGGGATTAAGGAGTGTACTTATGATGAACACCACATGTTGTATGAAAATATTGAATCATTAAATTGTACGCCCAAAGCTAATACTATACTGTATTGTTAACTAACTGGAATTTAAAAACTTTTAAAAAAGAATGAAATCATACTATTTGGAACAACATGGATGGATCTAGAGAGTATAATGCTAAGTAAAATAAATTAGAGAAAGACAAATACTATGTGATTTCACTCATGTGGGGAATTTAAGAAACAAAGCAAATAAGAGAGGAAAAGAAGCAAACCTAAAACGAAACTTTTAACTATAAAGAACAAACTGATGGTTACCAGAGGGGAAGTAGGTGGGGGAATGGATGAAACAAGTGAAGGTGATTAACAGTACACTTATCTTGATGAGCACTGAGTAACAGTATACCTGAAATGAATATAACACTGTATGTTAACTACATTGAAATAAAAATTTTTTAAAAGACCTACATGATGGGAGGGAGGGCAGGGTGGGTGATGGGTATCGAGGAGGGCACCTTTTGGGATGAGCACTGGGTGTTGTATGGAAACCAATTTGACAGTAAATTTCATATATTAAAAAAAAAAAAAAAAAAAAAGACCTACATGAAAAGATAAAAATATTTTAGATTCTTATATTCTCATCCTGCATCTTTACATTGAATATAAAGGAGTTCTAAAATATTCCTCCTAGCTTTCCAAAAAAATAAAGATAAATCTAGACCAGATAGACCACACTTATCTCATGTCTCCACTGCCCCAAAAGCAAACAGAAAAGCTACAGGTGAGAGATGGGCAGTCATAGCTGAGAGTTCCCTATGGGTGGGAGCAAGCAATCAGTTTCTTGGAGGAGGGTCCTCCTGCCTAAAAAGTACTGAACCCAGAACACTGGGCAAAGGATCTAGTCAAAAACAAAAGAAAATGATTGCTTATAATTAAAGGAATGCAAAGAATAATTTTTTAAATAATTTAACCCCTAATACACTTAGCATATAGGCCCTACGCGGCCAGAGAAAGGAAGTGACCTTGAAGCAAAAATCAGATCTACAAATGAATTCTGAACTAGCCCATACTCAGTCATCTGAAGACATAAACTTTCCTTTACCTTGAACTCAATGTATCATACCCAATTCATATAAAAAATAACAATACATTAAAAAATAAAATAAACTGGAAACTAAAAGCAGGCAAACAAACAAAAACTCAGCAGTTATTAGAAAAAAATAGGAAAGGATTCTAGGAAAAGGAAGATGAGATTCAATTTTCTATGGCAGTTGGTTTCACCCATAGAAGGTAAAGAAGTGAGGAAAAAAATTAAGCATCTCCATTAGGCCCTAATGCCTAAAAGGTTCTCTTAAAGCTTTACTAGCATAACAATATATTTATTTATCCAAGAGCTAATAATTTACATTTTCACAATATTATACTATTTATTAATTTAATCTTTAAATTAACCTGTATACAAAGTATAAAAGTTTTATAGAATAAATTATAAATTTTATAAATCTTGACAATGGACATAAGAAGTGTTGAACTATTTTAATCTCTTATTTTTCATAGCAAGTAATCAATGGACATTGTCTAAGGTAAGTCAATATAATATAAATAATAAGATATGAATAATAGAAACAAATATTACTAAAATGTCATGTAATAATATGTATTATGTATATATTACATATGTATAACTATAAAGCATATATATGCATATAATGTGTAATGATGTATAATTATTAAAATATTTTTATATTTTTTAATAATATATGGTATATTACATAGTAACATACATTAATAATATATCTTATCTTATATAACAAATTATATACTATATATAAATATATAATAAATATATGCATACTATATACAAGTATGTTCTGTATTTTATATGCTATATATAAATACATACCATATATACTATATATAATATATAAATATATTTATAAATATATATACACTATATGTTATAAATAAACATATATTATACGTAAATATATATGTGCTATATATAAATATATTTACAAATATATATACTATATATGTATAAATATAGCATGTAGTAATACATTTTAATAAATATATACTGTTAAAATAATGAATATGTAAGAATATATACATGACAAAGAGAGTGGACTAAATATATCAAAGATAATATTACCAACATTGCCTTAAGTTTATAAATCAAAATAAGGGTAAGAGCATATTTACTTTAAATAATAAATTTAGGGGCACCTGGGTGGCTCAGTCTGTTAACTGTCTGACTTCAGCTCAGGTCATGATCTCACAGTTCATGGGTTCAAGCCCTGCGTTGGGCTCTGTGCTGACAGTGCAGAGCCTGGAGCTTTGTGTGTATATCTGTCTCTCTCTCTGCTTCTCCCCACTTCTTATGCTCTCTCTCAAAATAAATAAACTTAAAAAAAATTTTAGTACTTAAATTTGTTTTTTAAAAAAATTAATAGGATGGGAAAATTGCTCAACAAATTACTTCACCTTTCAACAACGCATCTAATTGTATCAATAATTTATTTTTCTATATATAAAATATTTACAAAAACTATAAATATTTAAAATAGACATAAAAATTTATTTTATACACTTTTGGAGGTTTGAAACATTTTAAAGAATTTTTATCATACTTTTTGTTTAATCATTTGTTTTCATTTTTTTAAGACAAGGTAGATTCTTTTTTTTTTAAGTTTATTCATTTTGAAAGACAGAAAGAGCGAGAGTGGGGAGGAGCAGAGAGAGAGGGAGAGAGACAATCCCAAACAGGCTCCATCCACACTGTCAGCACCAAGCCTGACACGGGGCTCACTCATGAACCATGAGATCATGACCTGAGCCTAAATCAAGAGGTGGACACTTAATTAACCAACTGAGCCACTCAGGTACCCCTCATTTGCTTTTGTTTTGAAGCTATTTTATTAGGAAGACTATTTGTCTAATTTTCTGTCTATAAGCAAAAATCTATTTGGGTTATAAAAGTTTTTTAAAGGTAATTTCTCATGAGGCACTATTCTATATAATAAGGAATGCACGTGTATTGATGATATTTTTATTCTACTTCAACTTCCAAAATAATTGCAACAAGATGTTATTCTACAAAATACTCTTTCATCTACACACTTCAAACTTTTAACAGTAATAGAAAGTAAGTGTAATCTCTAAATGCAAATATAAAACTAAACTGTATAAAATCTTTGCTATAATGTTGAATGCTATTTTTAACGTCTATTTTGAGAGAGAGACAGAGTGCATGTGGGGGAGAGGCAAAGAGAAAGAGGGAGACACAGAGTCTGAAGCAGGCTCTAGACTCTGAGCTATCAGCACAGAGCTGGATACAGGGTTCAAACTCACAAACCATGAGACCATGATCTGAACTGAAGTCGGATGCTCAACCAACTGAGCCACCCAGGCACCCTGAATGATTTTTAAATGTATAAATATTTTTTAAATAGTAAGATAAAATAATTACATACCATAGCAATTCCAGCCGAAAAATGGGTAACACACATCTTTCCAGGAACTGTTGCCCCCACATAATCTGGATAATTTCTATAGCTAAATAAATAAGTGTACATTTATAATTAATTTTGACAAATAATTCAGAGGTGAGATTTCCTGCTAATAATTTGTCTGTAGTCCATAAAATCCTAGTCTGAAGCAAACTGAGGTACAATCTCTCCATACATCCTAATTGTTTCAAATTTGGAAGACATTCTTATGACATTAAGCATGTTATATTTCTAAAATATGTTCAGTGGATCCAAGTTTTTAATGCCTTAACTGTTCTCATCACATTTGGTTAGGATTGCTTTTGATAAAACAATTTTGATCAAAAGCATTTTGCTGAGTGACAATGAAAAAGTTTTAATAGTTGAACACTAATATGGATTAAACATTTTCATTCTCATATAGAAAAGCTTACCAGTTTCTCATTGGAATGACTTTATTGTTCTAGAACTTAACATTATTATTTCTGCTTTGAGTGAAGGCCCATATAAACTGTCCTATAATAGCACTATTCCCAGAGGTTTTTCATAAATTATTCCATTTAATTCTCAAGTCAAGCCAGTGAAATAAATGTTATTTTCACCTCTATTGAACAAATCAAACATCAGATGAGAAGTATAAATAACTTTCTCAAGGTAGCACCGTTAATAAGTGCTACTAAAGGATATGAATTTAGGCAATCTGAATCTACAACCATACTCTCAACCACTTAAGGTATAGATGCTTCAAATATATTCTGTCGTCTTTATAGCCCCTACCAGGAAAAAAACATTCCAAGATGTATATAAAGAAACTTGTTTCAGTCATCAGTTTGAAACTTCCCTCAGTTTCAACTGCTCTTTCTTCACTTCACATTGCACTTTCTCCCTACTGCTGCCTCTGTTCTGTATCTCTGATATTTTCATACCTAACCATTCCAGCACTTGTGTACAAGTATTTACACTTAACATGCAACTTTGGCTTATTTTCCCCAATGTCTTAAGTATTGTTTATACTCTTTCTTAATCCAAGATAGTGCTACCAATAGATTGTGAAAAGGCAAGGAGGTTTGCTCTCACCACCAGTATTCAGCATCATACTAGAAGTCCTAGCCTGTTCAATAAGGCAAGAAAATAAAATAAAAGGTATATGGATTGGAAAAGAAGAAATACAGTTTTCTCTGTTTATAGATGATGTGACTGTCTACCTAGGAAATCCCACAGTATACAAAAAAGCTACTAGAAATAAGTGTATTCAATAAGTTTTCATGTTTCAAAGTCAATGTATAAAAGTCAAACTGATTTTTATAACCTAGCAATAAAATATTTGAAACTAGAGTAAAATGAAACATTTACAGTAGTGCTAATGTTATTTAAGGGTACAAACATGCAATGAGTCATCAATAATACCTAGAGATCGAATACACAGTATAGTAGATATAAATAACAATGTTGTATTATAATCTTTAAATTTGCTAAGAGCCTAGAACTTCATTATTTCAACCACTAAAAAGAAATGATCATTACATAATATGATAGATGTGCTTATTACCACTAGTGGCAATCAGGGCTGTGCAGCGTTGGTGGTATAGTGGTGAGCATAGCTGCCTTCCACTAGTGGCAATCATATTATAATATATAAATGCATTTATTAACATGTTGTATACCTTATATTTACAACGTTACATAACATTCAAATATATTTGAATAAAAAATTTTTAAACAGGTAAATTAAATTTTTTCAACCTGTGTTCAAAAAAGAATAAAAAATAGCACTAAGGACATGAAATACTATGATATAACGCTAACACAATGTGAGAAATGTCTGTATACTAATGGAATACTGATAGATCTGTATACTGATAGAACTATACAGAACACTGATGAAAGAAATTAAAGAAGACCTAAGTAAATGGGAGGATATACCCAGTTCATTGATTGGAAGACTTAGTATTATTAAGCTGTCAGTTCTCCCTAAACTACCGGATACATTCTATACAGTTCCAATCAACATTCCAGCAAAATATTTCATAGCAACTGAGAAGCTGAATCTAATACTTATGAAGAAAGGCAAAAACTAGAATAACCAAAACAATTTTTAAAAAGAACAACACTTTTGGAGAACTTATATAACTTGATTTAAATGGTTTTTATAAAGCTATAGTAATCAAGGCAGTGTGTTACTCACAAAAGGACAGAACGAAAATAGACTCATACATGTAAGGTCAAATAATTTTTGACAAAAGTGCAAAAGCAATTAAATGGAGAAACTATACTATCTTTTCGAGGATTGGTGCTGAATAATTAATTATTCATATGCAAAAAAATGGCCTCTTCCTTACCTCATAATATATACAGTAATTAACTCAAAATGAGTAATGAATCTAAATAAGAAAAACTTAAAACTATAAGGCTTCTAGAAAAAGACATAGTAGAGATACCTATAACCGTGGGTGAGGCAAATATATTTTTAGGTACATCAAAAGCACAATTCATACAATTAAAAATTGATAAGTTAATTATGAATTCATCAAAATCTGTTTTTTAAAATATATTGTTAAGAAACTTAAAAAACAACCCACAGCCAGAAAATATTTTTAAATCATATATTATTATAAAAGACATGTACAAGAATGCTTAAAGAACACTTAAAACTCAATAGGAAGAGCTGGTCCAAGAGAGCGACACAGGAAGATCCTGATTTCACCTCCACCATGGACACACCAAATCTACACCTATTTGTATAGCAATTCCTCCTGAAAAAGAACTGAGAGCTAACTGAGCAGCTTCTGTACAACAAAAGATAGAAAGACAAGAAAGAATGGCAAGACAGAAGAGAACCCCCACCTCCAACACTGTGAATGGCAATGAGGAGGTACAGTACTGAGAGACCAGGAGCAGATTCATCTGCCCTAGGCTCAGACAAAAAAGCTGTGGTTAAAAGAGCAACTCGTACATAAAAGAGCCAGCCCTAGAAATCCACCAAATGGCAGGGGAGTTGCTGGAACTCTCTGCAGGTTGGAGGGACAAGTGCAATGGTTTATATTCTGCCTGCACCTTAATAATGCAGATAAAAGCAGGGTCTGGGAGCCATAGCCAACCAGGCCTCCAGGCTACTCCCGGATGCCCTGAGGCACAGAAAAGAAGCCAGCATTTAAAAGACCATCTAGTATATAAAAGATCCAGCCCAGAGAACTCCACCAAACCGGGATTGGGGGTGGGGTTGGAGGGCAGCTGCTAGAACTCTCTCCAGGCCAACAGAGGTAGTAAATGCAACAGTTTGCCTTCCCTAAGTTCCCCTTCCATCTTGATAATGTGAATGGGAGCAAGGTACAGGTGCCCTGGCCAGTTTATTACCTCAGTGAGCCCTGCCAACCCCAGCTGTTCCTCTAGGATGCCCCTGGTCATTGCTCACTGCAGCCCAGCCATCAGAACAATCCAGGCCCACACCACTGTAGCTTCAGTCAGCTTGCAAGGGCACCCCCAGCACAGAATACTCCAGGACCTCCAACTGACACCTGTTTCAGCTCCGAATGAAGAAAGAAAATATTAACCAATATAAAGGGAGAAATTGACAGTAATGCAATAATAGTAGGGGACTTAAATACCCCACTTACATCAATTGATAGATCATCCACATCTAAAACCAATAAGGAAAACAGTATCTTTGAATAAACACATTAGACCTGATGGACATAACAGATATATACAGAATATTCCATACAAAAAAAACAGCAGAATACATAGTCTTTTCAAGTGTATATGGAACATGTTCTAGCATAGATCATGGTAGAACACAAAATAAGGTCCCAATAAATTTTAAAACACTGAAACTATATCATGCATCTTTTCTGACCATAACAATATGAAACCAGAAATCAATTACAAGGGAAAAAAAAAAACTAGAAAAACCAAACACATTGAGGCTAAACAACATGCTAATAAACAACCAATAGGTCAACAAAGAAATTAAAAAAAAATATGTGGAGACAGATGAAAATGAAAAACACAATGTCCCAGGGGCACCTGGGTGGCTCAGTCAATTGAGCATGCGACTCGGTTTCAGCTCGGGTCATGATCTCAGTTTTGTGAGTTCAGTGTGGAGCCTGTTTGGGATTCTCTGTCTCCCTCTCTCTCTGCCCCTCCCCCACTTGTGCTCTGTCTCTCAAAATAAATAAACTTAAACACACACACACACACGCACACACACACACACACACAGACACTGGCCCAAAATCCATGGCACTCAGAGAAAGCAGTACTAAGAGGAAAACTGATGGTGATACAGGCACACCTCAAAACAACAAGAAAAATCTCAGTCTAACCTTACATCTAAAGGAACTAGAAAAAGAACAAGCCCAAAATTAGCAGAAGGAAGGAAACAATAAATATAAAAATAGAAATAAATGAAATAGAGGCTAAAACAAATCAATAGAAAAGATCAATGAAACAAAGAGCTGGTTCTTTGAAGATAAACAAAATGGATAAACTATTAGTCTGTCTCAAGGTACTTTTTGCTTTCTCTCTTGGTTTTTTTGACCCATTACTTTTTTCAGTAGCATTTGTTTAAGCTCCATACATTTGTGAATTTTCCAGTTTTCTTCTTGTATTCATTTCCAGTTTCATACAATTGTGATCAGAAAAAATACCAGATATGCTTTAAGTCTTCTTAAATTTATTAAGACTTGTTTTGTGGCCTACCACATGATCTATCCTGGATAATGTCCTACATGTGCTTGAGAATACAGTGCATTGTGTTGGTTTTAAAAGTAATATTCTGTATATATCAAGTCCACATGATCTAATATGTTATTTAAGGCCATTGTTTCCTTTTTGATTTTGTCTGGCTCCGTTCCTTCACTTTCAGTGTGTGTATGCCTCCTTACATATGAAGTGAGAACACTGTAGGCACCACAGAAATGTGTCTTGTTTTTTATCCATTTAGCCACTCTGTCTTTTGATTGAAGAAGTTAGTTTATTTACATTTAAACAATCATAGATAGTCCCCAACAACAGGTATATTCTTATTGCCATTTTATTGTTTTATGGCTGCTTTGTAACTGCCCTGTTCATTTCTCTTTCTCTTGCTCTCTTCCTTTTTAATTTGATGATTTTCTGTAATGGTATGTTTACATTCATTTCATGTTACCTTTTGTATGTATACTACAAAGGTTTGTAGGTTTTACGTTTGTGGTTATCATGAGACTTACACAAAACAAATTATATTTGTACCAGTCTACTTTAAGGTGATAAAAATTTAACTTTAGGGGGCGCCTGGGTGGCTCAGTAGGTTGGGTATCCGACTTCAACTCAGGTCACGATCTCACAGTTGGTGGGTTCAAGCCCTGCATCAGGCTCTATGCTGACAGCTTGGAGCCTGGAGCCTGCTTTGGATTCTGTGTCTCCCTTTCTCTCTGCCCCTCCCCATTCATGCTCTGTCTCTCTCTGTTTCTCAAAAATAAATAAAAGTTAAAAAAAATTTTTAAAAACTTAACTTTGAACACATTCTAACTCTACATTCTTACTGCCTTTACCCCCATGTTTTGTTATGATGTCACAATTTATATCTTTCGACCTTGTGTATTCTTTAAAAAATTATTGTAGTTATAGTTGTGTTTACTACTTTGTTTTTAAACTTTCTTGCTATCTTTATAAGTGATGAACCCATCCCATTTACAACATTAGATTTATCTGGATTTTACTTTTGTTTTTTTAATTTTTTAACTTTTCTTTATTATTGAGAGACACAAAGAGACAGAGCATGAGCATTGGAGGGGCAGACAGAGGGGAGACACAGAATCTGGAGCAGGTTCCAGGCTCTGAGCTGTCAGCACAGAGTCCAACGTGGGGCTCAAACTCACCAACCGTGAGATCATGACCTCAGCCAAAGTTGGATGCTTAACCAACTGAGCCACCCAGGTGCCCCTGGATTTTACTATTACTTTACCTTTACCAGTGAGATTTATATTTTCATGTGTTTTCTTGTTACTAATTAGTGCCCATCTCATTTTAGCTTAAACATATCCCTTTAGCATTTCTTGTAAGACTGGTCTAGTGGTTATGATATCCTTTAGGTTTTGCTTGTTGGAAAACTCTTTATGTCTCCCTCAATTTTTCTAGGTACAGTATTCCTAATAAACATTCTTTTTCTTTCAGTACTTCAAATGTATCATGCAACTCCCTCCTGGCCTGGAAAATTTCTGCTGAAAAATCTGCTAATAGTGTTATGGGGTTTCCTTGTATGTAACAATTTGGGATTTTTTTCTTGTTGCATTTAAGATTCCCTCTTCTTTAACTTTCACCAATTTGATTTTAATGTATCTTGGTGTGAGTCTCTTTGGCTTTGGCTTTTTTGGTTCTCTCTGGAATTACCATATCTGAATGCCTATTCCCTTCCCGAGGTTAGGGAAGTTTTCAGGCATTATTTCTTCACCAAAGTTTTCTACTCTTTTCTCCTTCTGATATGCCTGTAATGTGAATATTGGTCTGTTTGGCATTCTCCCATAAGTCCCTTAAGAAGCTACTTTTATTCTTCTTTCTTTTTTTCTATTTGCTGCTTTGACTGGGTGAGCTCCACTGACCTTTGAGTTCACTGATGCTTTCTTTCACTTCATCTAATGTGCTGCTGAACACTTCTAATGTCTCTTTCCATTCAGTTATATCTTTAGCGGTATGATTTCTATTTTGTACTTCCTTACATTTTGTCTCTTTATTGAAATTCTCACCTTGTCCAAACATTCCTGAGCTCAAACAGCATCTTTAAGACCATTATTTTGAGGTCTTTATCAGGTAAATCACTTATAACCATTTCATTAAGATCTTTTTCTGAAATTTAATCTTGGTCTTTCATTTGCAACATAGTCCTGTTTTGTATTTGCTTGACTTTGTATTAGTTTCTATGCATTAAATAAATCAGTTACCTTTCTCAGTCTTAAAGGAGTGACCTTGTTTAGGATATAAACATTATCATTCAATCTTGTCCTACCTCTGGTAGTCTCTCAAGCCTTTGTGATTCTCCAAGCAACATCTATTTTTAAAATATTTTCAAATGGTTCCAGGGCACCTGGGTGGCTCAGTCAGTTAAGCATCCTACTTCAGCTCAGGTCATGATCTTGCGATTCACAAGTTTGAGCCCCAGGTCGGGCTCTGTGCTAATACCTCAGGGTCTGGAGACTGCTTCAGATTCTGTGTCTCCCTCTCTCTCTCTGTGCCCTTCCCCCACTCGCACTCTCTCTCTCTCTCTTTCTCTTTCAAAAATAAATGAACATCAAAAAAATTTAAAAGGTCCCAGTAGTTGGTGTGCCAAGATCTGTCACTGTCCCAAATAGGAGGATCTCAGTCAGCATATAGATTCAGGCTGACTAGAAGCCAGACACTAAGACAGAAGTCTTTAATGTATGCAAATGTACCTCTTTCATGAGAAGACTGGGAGACTGGCATTTTGGTCTACTCCTGTGCTGAACCCTGGGGTGATAGCCAATCAAGAACCATTTCTTTATTTGTAACCACCCCTTCACCCTGTGAACACAAGCTCCACTGGCCACCAAATCTGGGCTAACAAGGGGTGTATCCTCTGGGCTTAAGGCATCAGACATGTGCACAAGCTCCTCTCTTTGGAGACAACAAAGACCTGGGCAGGACAGAGGAAGGATATGAAGATGGCGCCTGCTAGCCTCCCCAGTCTCTGAAGAGGATTACAGTCAGTCTCCAGATGTGTGTTTAATTCAATGTGTACATAGCTATGTGGCCCTTAGGCCAGAGCTAAGAAGATAACTAATAAGCCTCTTTCACAGAAAGACTGGACGTGCATTTCAGTTTCTTGTCTCTGTACTGTGCCCGGTGGGGTATAGCCAGTCAACAACTATTTTTCCATTAGCTACAGTCCTATAGGACCCATGAAAGTAAACCCAATGACCACCAGAGCCAGGTGATCAACAGGTATCCGGTGGGTAGCAACCATAAAAACTGTGGCACCAAATGAGACACAAGCTCTTTCTGAGAGATTCCAGCAACCCAGAGTAATGAAGAAGGAAAGCACAAAATGGCACCTATGGCCTCTGTCTTTGAAAACTAATTCCTTAGGCCCTTAGATGTGTGTTAAATTCCCTCTTTCACAGGAATACTGGGCATTTCCGTCCTCTGTTCTAGGCCTTGTGAGTAGCCACAGAGTCTGATGAGTCCTTAAGAACTGTTTCCCGGAGAGAGGCCAAGATGGCGGAACAGCATGGAAGTTTTTTGTGTGTCTCGCATCCATGAAATACAGCCAGACCAACACTAAACCATCCTGCACACCTAGAAAAGTGGTCTGAGGATTAACACAACAATCTGCACAACCTGAACCACAGAGTTCAGTAGGTATGCAGTGCGGAGAGGTGAACTGGGGGAGACAGAAGCTGCGGAGGGCAGGGAGCCACTTTTGTATGTGGAGAGAGGATGGAGACAGGGCAGGGGGAGAATACAGGAAAAGCACACCACCCCACCCCCCCCGCGCCAAAGCAGATAGACAGAAAATGGAGAAGTGGAAACAGTCACAGGGACTGAACTAGAAAGGGAGAAAGGAGAAAGGAGAGGGTTTAAATTCCATTAAGACAATAGGGGCGCCTGGGTGGCTCAGTGGGTTGAGCGTCCGACTTTGGCTCAGGTCATGATCTCACAGTCTGTGAGTTTAAGCCCCGCGTCAGGCTCTGTGCTGACAGCTCAGAGCCTGGAGCCTGCCTCAGATTCTGTGTCTCCCTCTCTCTCTGACCCTCTCCTGTTCATGCTCTGTCCCTCTCTGTTTCAAAAATAAATAAACATTAAAAAAAATTTTTAAATAAAATAAATTCCATTAAGAGTATAAAAAAGGGAGAGCACAGAGTCTGAAACTCTGCAGCTCAATGCCTGGCAGTGCTCTGGTGGGAAGGCCGAATCCCCAGGAGCAGAGTGGGGTCCAGGAGGTTCTCAGGCCACACGGGGAGAAGCAGTTCCACTGCTGAGAGGACACCTGGTAGAGGCTGTGTGGGTCCCCCAAAGGCAATGCCCCAGTGGACCCGGGAGAACAACCACATTCGCTGGTGCTGGAACAACGTCATTAAGGGTGAATCCTGGTGCCAAATGTGTGTTGTGATTTTTCATAATCCCTGAAACACTGCTGCTACACTATCTTGCAAACTTTTTCTGGGGTGGGCTGACACCCAGCCGCAGTCTCTGGGGATTGGCAGCATGGTCCCGCAAACATTCCTGGATGTGGCCAACACCCAGCCATTACTCAGTGAGACCCTCCCGCAGAGGGCAGAATGGGTCAAAGCCACAGTCCCTCAGAAGTAAGGGGTTGAGAAACACAGCCACATCTGAGACAAAACTCAGGAGGGAGGTGCTGCCTGGGACTTCATCAGAGACTATGTAAAAGCAGGGAGTAGACAGAGGCCGAAGGCAAAGGACACGTGCGTAATTGCTGATCAGGGAGAACAGAGTTCCAATACTAGAGACTGGGTAGCTGGGTGCCGCCATTGTCACCGTTCCCATGCATGTGCATACGCACCTATAAGCACCACAACAATCCACCTCAAGAGGCTCCCAGCACCATCTAGTGAAGAATGGAGCCGTTACCCTAAGCCCCGCCCAACTGGGCAACCTTGCTCTTCAGGAACACAAGTCTCATCGCCTGCTTAGTGTATGGACTATAAAGTGCTTCATAGTTTGACTTCTAGAGGAAAACGAAGTAATTTCAGTCATATTTCAGTCTGTTCGCCAATCCATCTATTCAACTTTCTCTATTCTTTTTTGTTTCTTTTCTTTTTCTTGAGTACAAAAAGAGAAAAAAATCATTTTTATTAAAGTTATTTTTTTCTATTATATTTTTAACTTTTGTGTAAATTTTTTCAAATTCTATTTTACTTATCATTTCATTTTAGTCTACTTCAGTGTATTTAATTTTCAAATTTTAAAAGATTTCCTTTTTTTTTTTCTTTCCCATTTTTTCTCTAATGTATCAAGCCCCTTTCAACACCCAGACCAAAACACACCTAGGATCTAGCATAATTTATTCAATTTTGTGTGTGTGCATTTGTTTTTAATTTTTTAATTTTAATATTTGTTAATTTTCAGTTTTTTACCTCATTAATTCCTTTTCTCTCTTCAAAATGACAAAACGAAGAAATTCACCCCAAAAGAAGAGCAGAAAGAAACGACAGCCAGGGACTAACCAACACAGATACAAGCAAGATGTCTGAACCAGAATTTAGGATCACAATAATAAGAATACTAGCTGGAATCAAAAATAGATTAGAATCCCTTTCTGTGGAAATAAAAGAAGTAAAAGCTAGTCAGGATGAAATAGAAAATGTTATAACTGAGGTTCAATCTCGAATGGATGCCATGGCACCAAGGATGGATGAGGCAGAACAGAGAATCAGCGATATAGAGGACAAATTTATGGAGAATAATGAAGCAGAAAAAAGAGTGAGATTAACGCAAAAGAGCACAATTTAAGAATTAGAGAAATCAGCGACTCATTAAAAAGGAATAACATCAGAATCATAGGAGCCCAGAAGAGGAAGAGAGAGAAATAGGGGTAGAAGTGTTATGTGAGCAAATCCTAGCACAAAACTTTCCCAACATGGGGAAAGACACAGACATCAAAATCCAGGAATCACAGAAGACCCCCACTAGATTCAACAGAAACTGACCATCAATAAAGCATACCACAGTCAAATTCACATTATACTCAGGAAAGGAAAGAATCATGAAAGCATCAAGGGGAAAAAAGTCCTTAACCTACAAGGGAAGACAGATGAAGTTTGCAGCAGACCTATCCACAGAAACTTGGCAGGCCAGAAAGGAGTGGCAGGATATATTCAACGTGCTGAATCAGAAAAATATGCAGCCAAGAATTCTTTATCCAGCAAGGCTGTCATCCAAAACAGAAAGAGAGATAAAAAGTTTCCCACACAAACAAAACTTAAAGGAGTTTGTGACCACTAAACCAGCCGGCAAGAAATTTTAATGGGGACTCTCTGAAGGGAGAAAAGATGGGGGAAAAACAAATAAATAAAGACCAAAAGCAACAAAGACTAGAAAGGACCAGAGAATGCCACCAGAAACTCTACAAGCAACATAATGGCAATAAATTCATATCTTTCATACTCACTTTAAACGTCAATGGACTCAATGCTCCAATCAAAAGACACAGGGTAACAGAATGGATAAGAAAACAAGATCCATCTATATGCTGTTTACAAGAGACCCACTTTGAACTTAAAGACACCTTCAGATTCAAACTAAGGGGATGGAGAACCATCTATCATGCTAATGGTCAACAAAAGAAAGCCGGAGTAACCATACTTATCTCAGACAATCTAGACTTTAAAATAAAGACTATCAAGACATGCAGAAGGGCATTATATCATAATCAAGGGGCCTATCCACCAAGAAGTCCTAACAATTGTAAACACTTATGCACCAAATGTGGAAGAACCCAAGTATATAAATCAATTAATCACAAACATAAAGAAACTCATTGATAGTAATATCATAATATTAGGGGACTTCAACACCCCACTCACAGGAATGGACAGATCATCTAATCAAAAAATCCAAAGGAAACAATGGCTTTGAATGACACACTGGACCAGATGGATTTAACAGATATATTCAGAACATTTTATCCTAAAGCAGCAGAATATACATTCTTCTCCAGTGCACATGGAATGTTCTCCAGAATAGATCATATACTGGGACACAAATCAGCCCTAAGTACAAAGAGATCGAGACCATACCATGCATATTTTCAGACCACAATGCTATGAAACTGAAAATCAACCACAAGAAAAAAATTTGGAAAAGTAACAAATACTTGGAGAGTAAAGAACATCCTACTAAAGAATGAATGGGCTAACCAAGAAGTTAAAGAGGAAATTAAAAAGTATATGGAAGCCAATGAAAATGATAGCACCACAATCCAAAACCTCTGGGATGCAGCAAAGGCGGTCATAAGAACAAAGTATTAGCAATCCAGGCCTTCCTAAAGAAGGAAGAAAGATCTCAGATATACAACCTAACCTTACGCCTTAAAGAGCTGGAAGAAGAACAGCAAATAAAACTCAAAACCAGCAGAAGACAAGAAATAATAAAGATTAGAGCAGAAATTAATGCTATCAAAAACAAAAAACAAAAACAAAAACAAAAACAGTAGAACAGATCAATGAAACCAGAAGCTGGTTCTTTGAAAGAATTAACAAAATTGATAAACACCTAGCCAGTTTGATCAAAAAGAAAAAGGAAAGGACCCAAATAAATAAAATCAAGAATGAAAGAGGAGAGATCACAATCAACACAGCAGAAATAAAAACAATGAGAATATTATGAGCAATTATATGCCAATAAAATCTGGAAGAAATATACAAATTCCTAGAAACATATACACTACCAAAACTGAAACAGAAGAAATAGAAAATTTGAACAGACCCATAACCAGTAAGGAAATCGAATTAGTAATCAAAAATCTCCCAAAAAACAAGAGTCCAGGGCAGGTTGGCTTTCCAGGGGAATTCTACCAAACATTTAAGGAAGAATTAACACCTATACTTTTGAAGCTGTTCCAAAAAATAGAAATGGAAGGAAAACTTCCAAACTCTTTCCATGAAGCCAGCACTACCTTGATACCAAAACCAGAGAGACTCCACTAAAAAGGAGAACTATAGACCAATTTCCCTGATGAACATGGATGCAAAGAGCCTCAACAAGATATTAGCCAACTGGATCCAACAATACATTAAAAAAATTATTCCCCATGACCAAGTGGGATATATACCTGGGATGCAGGGCTGGTTCAATATCCACAAAACAATCAGTGTGATTCATTACATCAATAAAAGAAAGGATAAGAACCATATGATCCTCTCAATAGATGCAGAGAAAGCATTTGACAAAATACAGAATGCTTTCTTGATAAAAACCCTCAAGAAAGTAGGGATAGAAGGATCAGACCTCAAGATCATAAAAGCCATATATGAAAGACACAACACTAGTATCATCCTCAATAGAGAAAAAATGAGAGCTTTCCCCCTAAGGTCAGGAACAAGATAGGGATGTCCACTCTCGCCACTGTTATTCAACATGGTATTGGAAGGCTTAGCCTCTGTAATCAGACAACACAAAGAAATAAAAGGCATCCAAATTGGCCAGAAGGAGGTCAAACTTTCACTCTTCACAGATGACATGATACTCTATATGGAAAACCCGAAAGATTCTACCAACAAACTGCTAGAACTGATTCATGAATCCAGCAAAGTTGCAGGATATAAAATCAATGCACAGAAATCGGTTACATTCCTATACACCAACAATGAAGCGACAAAAAGAGAACTCAAGGAATCGATCCCATTTACAATTGCATCAAAATCCATAAAATACCTAGGAATAAATCTAACCAAAGAGCTGAAAAATCTATACACTGAAACTATAGAAAGCTTATGAAAGAAATTGAAGACACAAAAAAATGGAAAAAGATTCCATGCTCCTGGATAGGAAGAACAAATATTATTAAAATGTCGATACTACCCAAAGCAATCTACATATTCAATGCAATCCCTACCAAAATAACACCAGCATTCTTCACAGGGCGAGAACAAATAATCCTAAAATTTGTATGGAACCCAAAAGACCCTGAATAGCCAAAGCAATCTTGAAAAAGAAAACCAAAGCAGGAAGCATCACAATCCTGGACTTGAAGCTGTTCTACAAAGCTGTAATCATCAAGAGAGTATGGTACTGGCACAAGAACAGATACTCAGATCAATGGAATAGAATAGAGAACCCAGAAATGGACCCACAAATGTATGGCCAACTAATCTTTGACAAAACAGGAAAGAATATCCAATGGAATAATGACAGTCTCTTCAGCAAGTGGTACTGGGAAAACTGGACAGCAACATGCAGAAGAATGAACCTGGACCACTTTCTTACACCATACACAAAAATAAACTCAAAATGGATGAAAGACCTAAACGTCAGACAGGAAGCCATGAAAATCCTGAGGAGAAAGCAGGCAAAAACCTCTTTGATCTTGGCTGCAGCAACTTCTTACTCAACATGTCTCTCTCTGGAGGCAAGGGAAACAAAAGCAAAAATGAACTACTGGGACCTCATCAAAATAAAAAGCTTCTGCACAGCAAAAGAAACAATCAGCAAAACTAAAAGGCAACCGACAGAATGGGAGAAGATATTTACAAATGACATATCAGATAAAGGGTTAGTATCCAAAATGTATAAAGAACTTATCAAATTCAACACCCGAAAAACAAAAAATCCAGTGAAGAAATGGGCAAAAGACATGAATAGACACTTCTCCAAAGAAGACATCCAGATGGCCAACCGACACATGAAAAAATACTCCACATCACTCATCATCAGGGAAATACAAATCAAAACCATAATGAGATACCACCTCACACTTGTCAGAATGGCTAATATTAACAACTCAGGCAACAATAGATGTTGGCGAGGATGCGGAGAAAGAGAATCTCTTTTGCATTGTTGGTGGGAATGCAAGCCAGTGCAGCCACTCTGGAAAACATATGGAGGTTCCTCAAAAAACTAAAAATAGAACTACCCTATGACCCAACAATTGCACTACTAGGCTTTTGTCCACGGGACACAGGTGTGCTGTTTCGAAGGGACACACGCATCCCATGTTTATAGCAGCACTATCAACAATAGCGAAAGTAGGGAAGGAGCCCAAATGTCCATCGATGGATGAATGGATAAAGAAGATGTGGTGTATATATATACAATGGAGTATTACTCGGCAATCAAAAAGAATGAAATCTTGCCACTTGCAACTACATGGATGGAACTGGAGGGTATTATGGTAAGTGAAATTAGTCAATCAGAGAAAGACAAGTATCATATGACTTCACTCATATGAGGACTTTAAGAGACAAAACAGATGAACATAAGGGAAGGGAAACAAAAAATAATATAAAAACAGGTAGGGGGACAAAACAGAAGAGACTCATAAATATGGAGAACAAACTGAGGGTTACTGGAGGGGTTGTGGGAGGGGGATGGGCTAAATGGGCAAGGGGCACTAAGGAATCTACTCCTGAAATCATTGCTGCACTATATGCTAACTAATTTGGATGTAAATTTTAAAAAAATAAAAAATAAAATAAATAAAATAAAATAATGCAGAAAATCCATTAGGATAAACTATTTTTAACCTACTTTACCAAGCCTTTGATCAGAACTTCATAACAAAAATATAAACTTCACAAGATAAGTCCCATTTTTTTAGGTAGTAGTTAAGATTATGGGCTCTGGAGTTAGACCTGTGGGTTCAACCTGAGAGACACCACCAGATCCAAGAGTCCTGAAATTGTTTAACCTATTGAAATCTCAATCTCATTAGTAAAAAGTTAGTATGCATAGAGATAAATTTTGGCAAGTTTTTTTTTTTACTGACAACCAGAGAGTATGATGCCTGAATGAAGTATATAATAATGTATGAATAATCAGAACTGAATAAAAATTCCCTAAATTAAGCTACATCATTGTCACAGATCTTTGTTTTCTAAGAATACTGAAATATTATTCTTACATGAATAGATATGCAATATCATGAGGTCTTAGAGAAAGATAGGACTTTTTCCATTCTAAAAATCTATGCAATACTTCATCTGCCTCACCAACTGTAGAAATCTTATTGTTATCTGACCATAACTCCAACGATGACAGCACAATAGTAACTTTAAATTGGGCAAACATCTAAAGACAAAAGAGGTAAATACATGAAAAATTAATCTTTGTTATTTTACAATAACCATGAAATTAATTCAATGCATTGACAAATCCACGCTCAGTCTATACAGATGGCTTAATTATTCAGAAATGCCACGTTAAGTTAATTGCCAATTATAATTTCAAAACTAGTATAAATTTTTCTAACTAGTATGAAAAGGAAAATACTTACTGCATTTACAAGGCCAATAATTTCGATGATTTTATTTGTTACTATCATGCTTTCAGAGCCCAAGTAATCATACTGAAAAACAAAATTAATTTTAAATTGAAATACAATCTGTTGTGTAGTATGTTTGAGATATACTCTCCATCTACTCTCAAAAGTTTGAGACTGCTTGGGAGTTAGATCAGTGCAAAATAAGATAGTAACAATAAAAAAATAAATATAAATTGGACCACTCAAATATGCCGGTGGGAATGTAAAATCATACAGCCATTCTGGAAAGTTTAACAGCTTCTTTCAAAACAAATAATGTACTGACCACATGACCCAGCAATTGCACTCCTGGGCATTTAGCCTAAAGAAATAAAAACTGATGCTCACAAAAAATCTATACATAAATGTCCATAACAGTTTTATTCCTATTAGCCAAAAACTGGAAACAATTCATATGTCCTTCAGTCGTTAACTGGTTAAACAAATTGTGGTACATTCATAACATGTAATACTGTTCAGTAATAAAAAGTAACTCACTAAACTGGATAAAACTTAAGAAAACATGCTGAGTATTAAAAAATCTCAAAAGGATATATACCACAAGGTAACATTTATGCAATATTCCTGAAACCAAGAGATGGAGAACAAATTAGTGACTGCCAGTGGTTAAGAAGTGTAGGGAGGCAGGGAGAAACAAATGTGACAATGAAGTTAGAACATGAGAGAGTCTTATTAGTGATGGTACTATTGAGTGTCTTGATTGTGACAGTGATTACATAAGGCTACATAAGTGGCCCTACTGCATAAAACTACACACACACACACACACACACAAATGAGTGTATATACAACTGCTGAAATCTGAATAAACTTTGTGGAATGTGCCAATGTCAAATTCCATATCTATAAATCATCTCTCTAAAGTACAGCATCCCTTGATGTCCACTCTCACCACTCTTAGTCAACATAGTATTGGAAGTCTTAGTCTCTGCAATCAGACAACACAAATAAAAAGCATCCAAATCGGCCAGGAGGTCAAACTTGCACTCTCGCAGATGACATGATACTCTTAGGGAAAACCCAAAAGATTCCACCAACAAACTGCTAGAACTGATCCATGAATTCAGCAAAGTCGCAGGATATAAAATCAAGCACAGAAATTGGTTGCATTCCTATAAACCAACAATGAAGCAACAGAAAGAGAAATCAAGGAATCGATCCCATTTACAATTGCATCAAAATCCATAAAATACCTAGGAATAAATCTAACCAAAGAGGTGAAAAATCTATACACTGAAACTATAGAAAGCTCATGAAAGAAATTGAAGAAGACACAAAAAATGGAAAAATATTCCATGCTCATGGACTGGAGGAACAAATATTGTTAAAACATCAATACTACCCTAAGCAATCTACATACTCCATGCAATACCTATCAAAATAATACCAGCATACTTCACAGAGACAGAGCCAACAATCCTAATATTTGTATGGAACCAGAAAAGACACTGAATAGCCAAAGCAATCTCTTTAAACATTTTTAATGTTTATTTATTTTTAAGAGAGAGAGAGAGAGAAAGCGAGCAGGGGAGGGGCAGAGAGAGAGGGAGACACAGAATCCAAAGAAGGGTTCAGGCTCTGAGCTGCCAGCATAGCGCCCATGGATTCAAGGAACCCATGAACCACAAGATCATGACTTGAGCCAGAGTCAGACACTTAACTGACTGAGCCACCCAGGTGCCCCCAAGAACTTACCAAACTCAACACAAAAAAACCAAATAATCCAGTGAAGAAATGGGCAAAAGACATACATAGACACTTTTCATAAGAAGACATTCAGATGGCTAACAGACACATGAAAAATTGCTCAACATCACTCATCATCAGAGAAATGCAAATCAAAACCACAATGAGATACCACCTCACACTTGTCAGAATGGCTAAAATGAACAACTCAGTCAACAACAGATGCTGGAGAGGATGAGGAGAAAGAGGAACCCTTTTGCACTGCTGGTGGGAATGGAAACTGGGGCAGCCACTCTGGAAAACAGTATGAAGGTTCCTCAAAAAACTAAAAATAGAACTACCCTATGACCCAGCAATTGCACTACTAGGTATTTATGCAAAGGATACACGTGTTCTGTTTCAAAGGGACATATGCACCGCAATGTTTACAGCAGCTCTATCAACAACAGCCAATGTAGAAAGAGCCCAAATGTTCACTGACAGATGAATGGATAAAGAAGATATGGTAGATAGATAGATAGATAGATGATAGATAGATAGATGATAGATACATAGATAGATAGATAGATACAGATATAGATAGATAGATAGATAGATAGACAGATAGATAGATAGATAGATAGTGGAGTATTACTTGACAATCAAAAAGAATGAAATCTTGCGTTTTGCAACAACATGGATGGAACTAGAGGGTACTATGCTAAACGAAATTAGTTAGAGAAAGACAAATATATGACTTCACTCATGTGGAATTTAAGATTCAAAACAGATGAACATAGGGTAAGGGAAGCAAAAATAATATAAACATAGGGAGAGGGACAAAACATAAGATACTCTTTAAATATAGAGAACAAACTGTGGATTCCTAGAGGGATTGTGGGTGGGGGGATGGCTAAATGGGCAAGGGGCATTGAGGAAGACACTTGTTGGGATGAGCACAGAGTATTACACATAGGGGATGAATCAGTGGGTTCTACTCCTGAAATCATTATTGCACTACATGTTAACTTAACTAACTTGGATGTAAATTAAAAAATAAAAATAAAACAATTATATAATTTTGAGTATTTGGCTTTTCAGTTTGCAAGTTTTTTCACTGTTCTCTCTCTGACATGTAGTCTAAAATTTGGAATTTTTAAATTCCTTTTTAGCTAGGGATAATCATGTATTCACACCAAATATTTACAGCAAAGAAAAAGAAAAACACATACCAAAGCTTTATCCACCACAATATGCATCTCTAGATAAAGAGGGATTAAATCCGGAACAGTTGATTGTGACTAGAAAAAAGATAAAGAATACTTAAAAGCATATAAAACTTTCATAAATTGTTTATCCTGAGCTTTTAAAATCATTTTCCCACTTTACTGAGGAATAATTGACAAATAAAAATTATATGTATTTAAGGTATAAGATCAGATGTTCATATATACACATATAGTGAAATAATTGCCACAATCAAGCTAATTAACATATCCACCTCACATAGCTACAATTTTCTGTGTGTGTGTGTGTGTGTGTGTGTGTGTGTGTGTGAGATGAGAACCTGTAAGATCAACACTCAGGAAATTTCAAGTTTACAATATGCTATTGTTAACTATAGTCATATTACTGTATATTAAATCTCCAGAACTTACTTATCTTGTATAACTGAAACTTAGTACCATTTGGCCAACATTTCACCATTTCTCCCTGTCCTCAGGTCCTGGCAACTACCATTTTATTCCTTGCCTCTGAGTTTGACTATTTTAGATAACACATATAAGTGAGATCATGTATTATTTGTCTTTCTGTGCATGGCTTACTTCACTTAGCATAACATCCTCCAGGTTCATCAATGTTGTCACAGATGGGAAGATTTCCTTCTTTTTTAAGGCTGAATATTCCATTGCATAAACATATTACAATTGCCAACAAATTGGGCACTCTGGAAGAAATGGACAAATTCCTAGAAACATACAAACTACCAAAACTGAAACAGGAAGAAATAGAAAATTTGAACAGACCCATAACTAGCAAAGAAACTGATTCAGTAACCAAAAATCTCCCAACAAAAAAAAATCTCCCAAAAAGGCCACGTATGTTTCCCAGGGGAATTCTACAAGACATTTAAAGAAGACTTAATACCTGTTCTTCTCAAACTGTTCCAAAAAAATAGAAATGGAAGGAAAACATCCAAACTCCTTCTACAAGGGTAGCATTGATTCCAAAGCCAGACAAGGACCCCATTAAAAAAGGAGAATTATAGGCCAACATCCCTGATGAACATGGATGCAAAAATTCTAAATAAGATACTAGCAAAACAAATCCAACAGTATATTAAAAGAATAATTCACCATGATCAAGTGGGCTGCAACGGTGGTTTAATATTCACAAATCAATCAACATGATACACCACATTATTAAGAAAAGAACCATATGATCCTCTCATAGATGCAGAAAAAGCATTTGACAAAGTGCAGCATCTATTCTCAATAAAAACCCTCAACAAAGTAGGGACACACCTCAACATCATAAAGGCCACATATGAAAGACCCATAGGTAATATCATCCTCAATGGGGAAAAACTGAGAGCTTTAACTAAATGGTCAAGAAGAAGACAAGGATGTCCATTATCACCATTACTATTTAATACAGTACTAGAAGTCTTAGCCTCAGCAATCAGACAACAACAACAAAAAATAATAATAATAAAGGGTATCCAAACTGGCAAGGAAAAAGTCAAACTTTCACTATGTGCATATGACATTATATTCTATGTAGGAAACCCAAAAGACCCCACCAAAAAATTACCAGAATTAATACATGATTTCAATAAAGTTTCAGGATATAAAATCAATGTACATTAATGGGTTGCATTTCTAGACATCAATAACAATACAGCAGAAAAAGAAATCAAGGAATTGATCGTATTTGCAATTGCACCAAAAAAAATTAGATACTTAAGAATAAACCTAACCAAAGAGGTAAAAGATCTATACTCTTAAGACTATGTAACACTTATAAAAGAAATCAAAGAGGACACAAAGAAATGGAAAGGATTCCATGCTCATGGATTAGAAGAACATTGTTAAAATGTCGATACTACCCAAACCATCTACACATTTAATGCAATCCCCATCAAAATAACACAAGCATTTTTCACAGAACTAGAACAAACAATCCTAAAATTTGTATGGAAACACAAAAGACCCCGAACAGCCAAAGAAGAAAAACAAATACAAATCAAAAACCACACTGAGATATCACCTCACGCCAGTCAGAGTGGCTAAAATGAACAAATCAGGAGACTATAGATGTTGAAGAGGATGTGGAGAAACGGAACCCTCTTGCACTGTCGGTGGGAATACAAACTGGTGCAGCCACTCTGGAAAACAGTGTGGAGGTTCCTCAAAAAATTAAAAATTGATCTACCCTATGACCCAGAAATAGCACTGCTAGGAATTTACCCAAGGGATAGAGGAGTGCTTATGCATAGGGGCACTTGTACCCCAATGTTTATCGTAGCACTTTCAACAATAGCCAAATTATGGAAAGAGCCTAAATGTCCATCAACTGATGAATGGATAAAGAAACTGTGGTTTATATACACAATGGAGTACTACGTGGCAATGAGAAAGAATGAAATATGGCCCTTTGTAGCAACATGGATGGAACTGGAGAGTGTTATGCTAAGTGAAATAAGCCATACAGAGAAAGATACCATATGTTTTCACTCTTATGTGGATCCTGAGAAACTTAACAGAAACTCATGGGGGGAGGGGAAGGGAAAAAAAAAAAAAAGAGGTTAGAGTAGGAGAGAGCCAAAGCATAAGAGACTCTTAAAAACTGAGAACAGACTGAGGGTTGATGGGGGGTGGGAGGGAGGGAAGAGTGGGTGATGGGTATTGAAGAGGGCATCTTTTGGGATGAGCACTGGGTGTTGTATGGAAACCAATTTGACAATAAATTTCATATATTAAAAAAAATAAATTGTGGTTTATATACACAATGGAATACTACTTAGCAATGAGAAAGAATGAAATATGGCCTTTTGTAGCAACGTGAATGGAACTGGAGAGTGTTATGCTAAGTGAAATAAGTCATACAGAGAAAGACAGATATCATTTGTTTTTACTCTTATGTGGATCCTGAGAAACTTAACAGAAGACCAGGGGGAAGGGGAAGGAAAAAAAAAAAGAGAGGGTGGGAGCCAAACCATAAGAGACTCTTAAAAACTGAGAATTAACTGAGGGTTGATGGGGGGTGGGAGGGAGGGGAAAGTGGGTGATGGGCATTGAGGAGGGCACCTGTTGGGATGAGCACTGGGTGTTGTATGGAAACCAGTTTGACAATAAATTTCATATTTAAAAAAAAAGGAAAAAAAAACAAAACTGGAGGCATCACAATTTTGGATTTCATGCTATATTATAGTCACTAAAACAGTATGGTACTGCCACAAAAGCAGACACATAGATCAATGGAACAGAATAGTAAACCCAGATGTGGACCCACAACTGTATAGTCAATTAATCTTCAACAAAGCAGGAAAGGATATGCATTCCAAAAAGGTCTCTTCAACAAATGGTGTTGAGAAAACTGGGCAGCAACAGGCAGAAAAATGAAACTGACCACTTTCTTACACCATATATGAAAATAAATTCAACATGGGTGGGGGTGGGGAAAAATGAATGAAGGTCGTCAAAAGGTACAAACTTCCAAGCTATAAGACAAATAAGTTCTGTGAATGTAACGTACATAAGGTGACTATAATTAATAATACTGTAATGTATATTTGAGAGCTGCTAAGAGAGTGAACTTAAAAGTTCTCATCACAAGAAAGAAAACTGTAACTATGTGGTGATGGATGTTAACTAGGCTTACTGTGGAATTCATTTTGCAATATATGTAAATATCAAAACATTATGTTATACACCTAGAACTAATAAGATGTTATATGCCAATTACCTCTCAATAAAACTGGAAAAAACTTTTTAAGCATAAATAAATTTTTTTAAAAGAGTCACAGATTCTGAATGTTAAAAGCAAAAGCCACCTCCAAAGACAGGGTGTCCCACCATCCTGCCTTATATCCACAAAAATACAATAAGAGTGGATCTTGGCAGAGCACCAACATTGTCCACCACACTTGTTCATCTAAGCCACTGTAAATTACCATTATAAATTCTTAGATGGAAAAAATTCAGTATTTAGTTAACAAAATTTCATTTAAAATTATAAATTTATATTATATTATATTATATTATATTATATATAATTTTATATATATCACTAAACACTTTGGTGCTGCATGTACATTTCAAAATCCACTTGAACCCTGTATTATTTGGGGCATAGGATTAGAATCTATAACAGAGACACTAAAATAATAGTGGATTAAACAATGGAAGTTTATTTCTCCCTTACATAAAAGTTTGAAGAGGTATGGTGGTTTAGTCTTGTAAATTCTTCAGGAGTAAGGCTCACTCTACATTATTGTTCTGCCATGAATGGCATCATCCTCATCCTAGTAGACTATGATGTATGAACATGTCCACATTGCAACCAGCAGTAAGTGAAAAGGAGAAGATAAGCTCTCTTTCTTTAGAATTCAATCCAGATATGACAGACATTATACCTGTTCACATGTCACTAGCTATAACTTCTTCACATGACCCTATGTAGATACATGGGAAGTTTGAAAAATGTAGTCTTTTTTCACATGCCCAGCTAAATTGTGAGGGGTTTTGTTTGTTTTTTTAAACTGAAAGAAGATGGAAAAACATGCACTGGGAACAACTAACACTGCCATATATGTCTTTTATAAACTATGCATATTTATGCCACATTTACTTAGAAAAAAATTTTATTTCACAATTACTTTTATGAAAATTAAAACATGAAAGTATACAAGGTGAACACTGGAACAATTTACATGGCTATACATAACAATCTTGCTTTCAACATTTTAATTTTAATTATAGATATAATTTAATGCTGTCTCCTTATTTATGAATGCAATCTTTATAAACACTGTCCTTATTAAATAACTTCCAGGAATACAGACACAAAGTCAGGAGTTGAACTAAATTAAATTTATATTGAATACACACTAGTTAATTTTTAGAAAGTTATTAATATGTAACAAAATAAGAATTAAAATAAAAATGGGTCATAAAAAAGTAAACGATCAATTGATGCAAGGAGAAAAAGGCAATGTATGGTTCAAAGGAAATTTTAACATTAAGGAAAGATGGGTATGTTCTCAAGGAAAGAATATTTGCTACAGTTATACAATAGGTTAATACATTTCTCTTATACATAAATAAAAGCAATAATTTCCCTGAAAGTAGTAAAAACAACACATACAAACTCACTTTTTCACTTATAATAATGTTATAGTCCACTGGGTTTTGTTCTATGCCTCGGTTATCTTTGGTAAGAGCTGCAAATTCATTGTTTCCATCCCTTAATTTATAAATAAGATGCTGAAATTCAACTACAGATTCCAGAGGCTCAATTCCATAAGAAACATTTTCAAACTGCAGTATTCCTCTGTAAAATTATGGATAAAAATGTTAAGTGCTTTCAATCAATTCTATATGATAAAATTCTGACAGAATCCTAAAGAAGAAGGAGGATGGTAAAGAATGTTTCTGAGCTCAGTATTTTTAGCCAAATTCTTTATATTTTGGAGATAACTCTGAAGAAACAAAGGATCTCCTGCAATCCACAAAACTAACTTTTCATTTCATTCTCTTCATAGTTGTAAAGGCAGAAGAAATTATGTAATCAGTTGCTAGGTATATAAGTATACAGCATTACAGTCATCAAGAAATTCCCTGTCCTCCAAGTAAGTGACTTAAAGAAAGCAACAGTAAATAGAAATCTTAATGAATTTCTCTCTGCTTTGTGTTGGTTTTGAAAACTGCTTATATTGCTTATATAACAAAACTATATGTAATGAGTAATTTTATTTATAAAAATAAAATTTAGCAGTAATTATGAAAATACATGTATTTTCATTAAGTACACAGTCTGAATAAGAAATTAAAAACATGAGTTTAAAGAGTAAACAACTTTCATAACTATTATTTCCTGCAAACAGATTATATTTCAATAAGCTAAGTAGTAAGACACTTCCCAAAAACCAAATTTCAGGGTTCCATATAACAAGTACCAAAGAACATTTATTTGTGAAAATAAGGAGCTTATACTACAAAATGAAGGTGAAGAGTTTCCTGACAGAATGGAAAACTCTAGGCATTAAGGAGGAAACCCTACAATTCTTAGAGTTTAAAACAGTGATATTATTAGAAAAATATGAGTACTATATTAATAACTATTTGTTTATATAGAATTTGTCTCCTCTCCCTGAAGGTGATTTTCCTGAAGAAAAAGATTGTTTGTCTTTATTTATCTTTATATCTCCAAACACGAGGCTAGTAGGTGATATATCAGAGTACCAAAAATATTATTTGCTGAAAAACTAAGTTATCCTAAACAGCTCTTCCAAGTTGCTCTAGTCATGTACATTCAGTTGTCATTTCTGTAGTTAAGAAAAAATAAGATATAGATTAAAGAAACTAGGAAATCTAAACCTTCAAGGAAGTTAGAAATGTCTCTAGTCAGCAAGGAACGTGAAGAGATACAAGAGAAGAAAGATGTTCACTGAAGGATATCATTGTACATGGGAATCCTCTTCCAGCTCCAAACTTAATATAAACATAACAAATTCACTGCAGCCAAAAATCATTAACTATAGTGTTCACATATCAATGATAGAAAATAAATAACCTCAATCCAGTGCACGTGCTGAGTGTAACAACAGAATTGGGATATCCTTCAACATACCCCTGGTAATAGCACTGAGCCTATGGAAAAAAAAAAAAAGTGGTTACTTAGGATTAACAAAACTTTCTAATGATTTCTTATTTTTATACTTGCCAGAACTTTCTGAGTATTTTCACAGGCTACATGGTTTATATCAATATGAATAAAGTGACACTCAGAAAGTTTCCCTCTATTTGTCACTTTCACTATATTAACTACTCTTCTGATGAATACTTGAGGTTATTATTTTATACCCTGCTTCCAAAGTGTTACCCATATTTTATGTTAAATTACTTTCTAATATATAAATTTAGCTCATCAATCAAAAGACAAAGATTATGAATCTGAATATCTTTAAAAATCTAATATTCTGCTAAAAAGAAACACCTAAAATTTAAAGGCAGAGAAAGATTAAAGAACTAGAAAAAGATACACCATATCAACACAAACCAAAAGGATGATTCTGGACCTATACTAATACAGGAAATGAAGACTTTAAGGCAAGAAGCATTACTAGTGATAAAGAGGGACATTTCATAATGAAAAGAATTTCAACTGACCAGGAAGATACAAATATTCCAAATCTGTATTCACTTAATACATAGCTTCAAAATACATAAGCCCAAAATTGAAAGAATAATAAAAATAAAGAAATGCATAATCATACTAAAAGATAACATTTGTCAGTAACTGATAAATCAAGCATTCAGAATCTACAGAAGATTTAAACAGCATGTTAGCAACCTAATATAAGTAGAACAAAAACTGTAGAATACACTGTCTTTTTAAAGAGCATGGAACATTTACAAAAATGAAATCAACTTCTGAGCCATGAAGCAAGACAACAAATTTTAAAGAGCTGAAGTCATACAAAGTTTGGTCTCTGACCACAATACAATTAAGCTAGAAATACATCAAACATCATCACAGAGAGGGGAAAAAAAAAAAAGGAAGATTATATAATTTCCAAGACACAGTAGATAAATTTTGGTGGAAACCAATGTAAGATTTCTTTTTAAAACACTGCTTTATACTGAAACTAAGGGGAGGAAGAAGGAACAAGAAAAAGAAACTGATGGTCCTATCCAATAAAAGTGAAGTGACATGGTGTCCAAATTCAATCTTTCAACAAATTTTTGTTATGCTAACCATGTGCCAGGCATTTTTCTAGACACTGGGGATACATCAGTGAAAAAAAAAAAAAAACAGATGAAAATCCCTGCTCTCATGAAAATTATATGCACTGGGGAAACAGAAAATGAAACAAATAGATAAAATTACTATGAAGAAAAATAAAACAGATAAAGTAAGAGAGTACTAAGGTTAAGAGTTCAATTTAAAATAGGGGGTAGTCAGGGACTAACAGAGTAATTTTAAACAAAGGCCTTAAGGAAAGGGAATCTTGAAATCTTGAGAAAGAGAACAATATGGATTAGAGAAAATAGAAAGTACAAAGATCTTGAAAGGAAAACATGTCTGGTATGTTAAAGAACAAGGAGACCAATATAACTGGAACAGAATAAACAAGGTAGACAGTAACAGGAGATGAAGTCAGGCAAAGAGGACCAGATTGTGTAAAAGCTGTAGGATATTGAAATGACTTCAGTTTTCACTTTGTGAACAATAGGAGATCATACCATGGAAGGTTCTGAGCACAAAAACAACATAATGTGTCTAGGCTTTAAATATGATCTGTCTGGTTGCCATGTTGAGAACTAACTGAGGGGATGGGCAAGGTATAGAAACAAGGAGATTATTCAGGAAGTTACAGTAATAAATAATCCAAACATTTACTTGGAAAAGAGTGGTATCAGTGGATGGAGACAGAGGAAGAGGGTGGATTCTGGGTAGAATCAATTAAATTTATTGATGGATAGGATGAGGGTTAAAAAAAGTTTTAAAATGTATGATTTTGTGTCCAATAATATTTGTGTTTGCTTCTATTAGTCTTTAATTTATATTCATTTATTCAATAAAATATAAATAAACTAAATAACCAAATGGTGCCTATATTCTAGGTAGAGTAAAAGCCTCAGTCCATCAAGTTTGTCTTTAATTTACTAAGACTTCGGGAAGACCTAATAGTGAGGGAAATGAGGCAATAAATGGATTCTTAACTATATCACCTATGAATAGTGTTCTGTATTAGGAAAACATACATTCAATGTAAAAAAGATTTTAGGGACACCTGGGTGGTTCAGTCAGTTAAGCGTCTGACTCGATTTAGGTTCAGGTCATGATCTCAATGTTTGTGAGTTTGAGCTCAGCATCAGGCTCTGTGGTAATGGCACAGAATTCTCTGTCTCCCTCTCTCTCTCTGCCCCTTCCCTGCTCACTCTCTCTCTCTCTCTCTCTAATATAAATAAATAAATAAATAAATAAATAAATAAATAAATAAATTTTTTAAAACATTAAAAAAGATTTTATAAATCTGTAAAATATAGAACTTAAATCTTACCTGAGCATCTGAAGGATGTGAATTCACAAATCCTTGATTATACACATAAACCATAAAATTATGTGCTAAAAAAATCCTGAATTCAAAAAATGAGAGAATATTAAAAGTTATTCTTTCTGAAGCATATAAAGCAGTGCTCAGCAAAGTAAAGTAATACCCCCAGGCCAAATCTGACCTACTCTGTCTTTGTAAATAAAGTCTTATAGGAACACAGCCACACCCATTAATTTATGTATGGTCCATGGCTGCTTTCAAGCTACAACAGCAGAGTTGATACATTTTCATAGAAGTAGTATGATCCTCAAAGCCTGGTATATTTATTATCAGGGCCTTTATAGTAAGTCTGCAAACACGATAAAGGTAGTATTTTCTTTTGACATGTATGTAATTTATAGTCAAAGCAATATGCACTCAAAATAATTTTTCTATTTTAATGAACTCCCTTAAAGAAAATAAGAAGGGACTACAAGATGAGAGAAAAGGCACGGTAAAATTTACAAAGATATGAACTAGATATAGGATTATGAGAATTTTCCATTCTTTCTTTCTTTCTAAATTTTACTACCACGCATATATATTACCCACATAATGAAGTAGAAGCCGTATTAATCTAAACATAGATACTAAAACCAGAAGTTCAACATTCTCTGGTATCATTGCCTATACTTATCCTATTTTAGGTATGCTTCCTCACCTCATGGTCACTCTTCAATTCAATGTAACATAAGCAGACCACCCACACTAGCTAGTTGGGAATCCTCTACTAAAAGTGATCTCATATAGGTTACTAATGACCCTCTAGTTGTCAAATCTAAAAGGCAGTTTAAAGTCAAGTAAAAGTAGTCTGACATACACATACTGTTGACCACACTTCCCTTCTTTAAACTATCTACTCTTCAATTCTAATCATACCATTTCCACCTGGCTTCCCAAATATCTTTCTATATACTTTTATGAGTCCCTTTATCTAGATCCTTGCTTCTTCCATGGTATTCAATTCTGGGTTGTTTTTCCTTCTCACCTTTAATATTCACCCCATCTTTACACATTTATCTTGTTCATTTCTGGTGCTTCATTTATATCCACATAAAATAGATGGCTTTGAAATTCATACTCACATTCTAAATTAAATCTAACTGCCAAATGGACACTTCTGGAATATCCCGCAAGCACTTTATATGTAACTTTTCCAAAACTGAGCCCTTATTGCCCGTGACTCAAATCTGTTCCCCTTCTCCTTCACTGCCAAACCAAATCTCTACTATCACTATATCCAATGTTAGCTAATATTTTTCCTGCCACCTCAGTATATCTCAGAAAAAAAAAAGCCCTACCTCTACAGACATAGCTCTGCTTTTCATTATTTCTCATATAAGTTATTTGCAAGAACTTTCTAATTGTCATTATGCTGTCATAATCATTATGCAAATAACTTCCCAAACAATACACACATGCTCTATCCATCTCCTAAACTCCAGTTCCTATAATGCTTACCACTGTTTATAGTCCTGATAAGATGTTCAAATGCAATGTGAGTTCTTTCACTTTCCCTCTTATATACCTGAGAAGATCTTTGAGTTGTCATTTATCATATTCTTCCCTTCTGTCTAAAGGAGTAGGTTAACTGTTCTTTGACTCAATGCTATTCTTCAGCATTTTACATAAGGAATCATTTGTTTATACACCTCTCTCTAAGAAACTTCCCTTCAGGCGAAAAAAAACTATGTTTCTTGTTTCTTAAAAAGCATTCATCTGAGCCTCTTTCTTCTTTTTCTGCCAAACATTTTTGAAAAAGTTATTTACACTTACTACTTTACATTTCTCACAATTCATCTCTCCCTCATACTATGTAGTCTAGTTCTATAACCAAAATTTAACTGAAACTATCCTATTGAAGGTCACAAATTAATTCCAAGTCAATTTTTCTCAACTTGTTTTCCATGAAAGAATTAAACCCCACAGAAAGTTATTTCAATTATTTTCTCAACTCCCTAAAGGATGGTACACAAGTAGTACTATTTTCCATAAACTATACACCAGCTTGCACAAGCATATAATCTAATTTCCATATTAAATTCCTTATTCCATATCCCTATTGGTAGGCCTGCCTCCCTCATCAAACTCTAACTGATACAATCAGTTACAGACTTACTTCTTATTGCAATAGCCTGCCCTGATTATATAGGTCCTTCTGGGTCTGCCAACAACATAAGATCATATAAATTAATCTTCAGGAGGTGAGTCCCTATTTTTTTCTGTTCCTCCCCACTATTCACAAAAGACTACTTAAGGCATTAAGAACAAAAATTTAATTAATTCACAGGAGAGCATCTGCTCATCTGAGACAACTAAAAGGTTTAATAACAACTACATTAATTATTTTTAACACTATTTTTATTATAAGTAAATAAATTCATATCAATAAAATGAAATACAAAACTAAAGAATAAAAAATTACCTTTGCTTAAGATGTATAGTGTATAGCTTCTGGTCTATTGTAATAATATATGATATCCATTCCTAGAGAACCCAGAAAACTAAGCTGATCAATGTGACAGAAGCAAAACAAAAATTTTACATCAACGCATTCCTCCAAACAATCCCTAAAATGTCTTAATTAAAATGTCTGTGATAGATATGATTTAAAATCTGCAACAATATATCAAAAATTATAACATATACTTATTATATAATCCATTCTTACTATTTCCACAAAACTAAGTCCAACCTAAGGATTTATATAGGATTAGAAATCTATATTTAACTGAAGTTTAAGGTCTTCTGAAATTAGAGACTATGTGTTATGCTGTAATATCTATTTAGGGGACATCATTGGGATAATAAGGTATCCTGTAACAGTGAAGCTTATTCCATTAGGCACAAAAGATATTTATTTTAACTGTTTTCTTAAAATGTATTGTCTGTTTTCTATTTTTTCCAAATAAAAAATTCTTGAAATTTGGTATTGTTTTTGACTCTATCACTACCATTCCCAAGTTAAAACATAAATAACAAACAGTAAGTTGTAATATCAGTAAGTTGCTGCACCTGAGTGATGAGATTTAATCCAGCCAAAGAGAACATGTAAAAAGCAAGAGTTTGAGCATCACTGAAAAAAAAACAAAAAAAAGCAAAAAAACAAAAAAAAACCTTAAAGCATTTAAAAACCAAAAAGACACAAATATCAGAATATAGAAAAAGATAAGCCTCCCAGGGTCTGTGACTGCCAGCCCTGCCCACCCACAAAAAATTCACAAAGGGCAGCACAGAGAGAGCATGATAGCTTGGGATCACTGTAACCCCAAAGTCAGACTGGGGGTAGACATCTGGTCTGACTGCAGGTCCTGCCCATCAATGAAAGCTTCTCAGGGGACAACACAGGGAGAGTGCTCTGCAGTAGGCTGACTGTAGTTCTGGCAAACATATGCTCTGACTCTATTCAAGTCCAATGCAGTCCCAGACTGGCTCCTTAACAACACAGGGAGCAAACACTGCACACGAATGGCAAAGAGAGCCATTATAGACAACTGGACTAAAGGTAAACACATCTCAACCACAACATTAGGGCACATGCAACACATATAGATAACATTCCTGAAACACCAGGATCTGGTAAATAGGGGACATTATACTTCAGGGCACTACAGGATCTCTTCTTCATAAAGCCACTATTTTCAAGAGCAGGAGACACAGCTGACATTCCTAACACATAGAAACAGACACAGAGAGTTAGACAAAATTAGAAGATAGCAGAACATGTCCCAAATGAAAAAAATAAAATGAAACAAAACAAAACCACAGAAAAAGAGCTAAATGAAATGGAAATGAGCAATATGCATGATAGAGAATTCAGAGTAATGGTCATAAAGACACTCACTGGATTTAAGAAGATCTGGGACAGAAAATATTAAAAGAACCAATCTGGGATAAAGACCTCAATAACAGAAACTAAAATACACTAAAGGGAATAAATCTTAGACTAGAAGAAGGAGAAGAACAAACCAGTGAGCTGGATGACAAAGTAATGGAAAGCAACTAAACTTAAGAGCAAAAAGTAAAAGAACAATAAAAATGAGAATAGGTTAAGAAATCTCAGCAATACCAATAAATGTAGTAACATGAACATTATAAGAATCCAGAAGGAGGAGAGAGAGAAGAGGGAAGAAAATTTATTCAAAAGAATAATAAATGAAAACTTCACTAATCTGGGGAAGGAAACAGAAATCCAGATCCAGGAGGCACAGAGTGCCCCCAACAAAATCAACCCAAAGGGGTCCATGCCAAATAATAATTAAAACAGCACAAAGAAATAATAGAGAATTTTAAAAGCAGTAAGAGAAAAGAAAAGTTATATACAAAACAAACCCCATAAGGCTACCAGCTGATTTATCAGAAGAGACTTTCCAGATCAAAAGGGATTGGCATGATATATTCAAAGTTGAAAGGAAAAAAATTGGCAGCCAAAAATATTCTATCCAGAAAGGATATTCAGAATAGAAGGAGAGATAAAGAGTTTCCCAAATGAACAGATGTTAAAGGAATTAATCACCACTAAAACAGCTTTAAAAGAAATGTTAAAGGAGATACTTTCACTGGAAAAGAAAGACCATAAGTAAGGGTAAGGAAAAGAAAAAAACTCACAGGTACATATAAACATAATAAAAGTAGAAGATCAATCACTTATAAAACCAATAGGTAGATTAAAGCAGTAAATCAGTCAAAAGATTCACAAAATAAAAATATGTAAAGTATGACATCATATACCTAAAATGTGAGGGAAAGGAATGAAAAATCAATGCATTCATAACATGTTCAAACTTAAGTGACCATCAACTTAATACAGAACAGATATAAACACAGGATGTTATATATGAACCTAATGGACAGGACAAATCAAAAACCTGTAATATATATGCAAAAAATAAAGAGAAAGAGATCCAAGCATTTCACTAAAAACAGCCATCAAAAAGAGAAGAGAGTGCAAGAGAAGAACAGAACAGAGAAGAACTACAAAAAAAACTATAAAACAAGTAACAAATTACAATAATTACATACCTATCAATAATTATTTTGAAGGGGAAGAGTTAAGATGGTGGAGTAGTAGGGGCACTCTATGCTTGCCTCCTCCTTGTAACATAGCCAAATACATAACAAATAATTCCTAACATCCAAGAAATCGATAGGAAGACTGAGAGAACAAACTGCATATCTCAGAGGGAGAAAAACAGCCACATCATGGAAGGTGGAAGCTGTGGAGAACTGATTAGGGGGAGAAAAGAATTGTGCTGTGGAGGAGAGGGAGCCTTGATCATGAACAAAGGAGAAAGAGAGACAAGACAGAAAAGGAGAGTAAGCAGCAGGCAGGGGACTGTAAAAGAAAAACTCTTCTCCAAAGACATTGACTAGGAAAAGGACAAGAGCTGATTATTTCAAGTTTTTACAAGAAGTGGAGCTCAAAGTCTAAAGTTTTAGAAGTCCACACCATCTCTGGGATCATACCTGGTGGCTTGGGGGTGCTCCTGTGGGGAAAGAGGACAGAGGCCCAGGAGTGGACAGCATGGTCTGAGGATCCCCTGGGTTGCATAGGAGAAAGAGTTCCACTTCTTGGAGTGCATTTGAGAGACATGGCACTGCCTCTCAAGGGACAAAAGAGAAGGCCACTGAGCAGCCCCATTAACTAGCATACATAGCTGCAGAGGCACCAATTGAAGGCAGCTAACTGGAAGCCAGTTAGCTTTGGCTGTGCTTTACCATAAACTCCTAACCCCGTGTGGTTATGGGACTGCTTTTCCAGGACAAACCAGCACCAGCCACAGTGTGACAAGATCTTCCCCCCAGAGGATCAGAGTGGGTCTAGACTGCTGCATAGGATTCCTAAAATTTAGAGTTTTGAAACCCAGCTGAGCACTTGAGATAAAACACAGGAACACTGATCTTTCAGGCAGACAGATGGCTCAGAAACAGAAGGGTGAAGGCAGGGTTCTGATAGAAGCCCGGGACACAATATTCAGAATAGAAGGAGAGAGAAAGAGGGGAGATTGTTCGCTCTTCTATGAGGGCTTCCTGAACAGCAGCTGTTAAAAACGGAGTGCAAACTCTTCTCTCCAAGGATGAGAGAACAATATAACATTTCCACCCCACACCACCCCCACATTAGCATGGGCAGACTTCAGTGAGCAACACAGTATCCCAAGTGGAGGCTCAAGCCATTTACACAAAGTCCCACCCCACTGTGCCCTGCAGGTGCATCTTTACTAGGGCAAGTGATGCTGAGGACCAGTGCAGTAGGCCACTCCACCAGAAGACCAGCACAAACTCCCCAGCCACACCAATTCCACTGATCATAGAGTGCAGCAAAGCTTCAGCTCTAGGGGAAATAGAATCTAGCCTTTTCTAACAAGCAGTTAAAATATACCTACTTACAATGTGCCACACACTGGACAAGATCCAAACAATCCACACTGCAAGCAAGGAGAAACTCTCCAGAGGACTGATCTGAGAGAAAGGGTAGCCAAATCACAACAGCAGAGTGCACAAAGCATACACCAAAACAACTTCTTGAAGGGCCAGGCCCTGGACAGTATATGACCTCTACTTAATACAGTCATTATTATCAGGAGCAGCAATATAACAGGGTTTCCTAACATACAGTTGACAGAGGTCTAGGCAAAATGCCAAGGAGGCAGAATTTATCCCAAAAGAAAGAACTGGAGGAGGTCATGGCCAGGGATCTAATCAAAACAGATGGAAGTAATATGCTTGAACCAGAATTTAAAACAACAATCATAAGGAGAATAGCTGGGCTTGAGAAAAGCATATAAGAAACCAGAGAGACCTTTACCACAGAGATAAAAGCCCTAAAAACTAATCAAGCCAAAATAAAAAATTATATAACTGAGATGCAAAACTGACTAGATGTATTGGCAACAAGGATGGAAGAAGCAGAGGAATGAATAAGTGACACAGAAGATAAAATTATGGAAAATAATAAAGCTGAAAGGAAGAGGGAAAGAAAAATATTGGATCACGAATGTAGACTTAGGGAACTCAACAACTTCCTGAGCATAATAACATTCATATAATAGGAGTCTCAGAAGAAGAGAGGGGAAAGGGGGCAGAAGGTTTATTTGAGCAAATTATAACTGAAAACTTCCTTAATTTGGAAAAGGAAACAGACATTGAAATAAAAGAGGCACAGAGAATGCCCATCAAAATCAACAAAAGCCATAGACAACACCAATACATACTGCAGTAAAATTTAGACTATACACAGGAAAGGAAATAATCCTGAAAGCAGCAAGAGAAAAAAATCCTTAACTTACAAGGGAAGACAAATCAAAATCGGGTTCACAGCATATCTCTCCACAGAAACTTTGCAGGCTAGAAGTGAGTGGCATAATATATTCAATGTGCTGAATGGAAAAAATAAATATGTAGCCAAGAATGCTTTATCCAAAAAGGCTGTCATTCAGAACAGAAAGAAAGATAAAGAGTTCCCCAGACAAATAAAACCTAAGAGTTCATGACCACTAAACTAGCCCTATAAGAAATATTATAGGGGACTCTTTGAGTGGGAAAGAAATCAAAAGCAACAAAGACTAGAAAGAAACAGAGAACATCAGAAACAACTGTAAAGAAACAACTTAACAGGTAACACAATGGCAATAAATTCATATTTTTCAATAGTCACTCTGAATGTAAGTGGACTAAATGTCTGAATCAAAATATACAGGGTATCAGAATGGATAAACAGGAAAGACCCATCTATATGCTGTCTATAAGAGCATAAATCATTTTAGACCTAAAGAGACTTGCAGATTGAAACTGACAGGATGGAGAACCATCTATCATGCTAATGGATGTCAAAAGAAAGCCAGAGTAAAAATATTTATATCTGACAAAGTAGATTTTAAACCAGGCTGCAACAAGGGATGAAGAAGGGCACTATATCATAATTAAGGGGTCTATCCAACAAGAATATGCAACAACTGTAAACATTTATGCCTCCCAACTTGCATGTATGCAAATATAATAATCAATTAATAACAAACATAAAGAAATTCACTGAAAATAATACAATAAGAGTAGGGGACTTTAACATGCCACTTACAACAATAGATCATCTAACCAAAACTCAACAAAGAAACAATGACTTTGAATGACACACTGGACCAGATGGACTTAATAGTTATATTCAGAACGTATCATTCTAGAGCAGTAGACACATTTTTAAAGTGCACATGGAATATTCTCCAGAGTATATCACATACTAGGTCACATATCAGGACTCAACAAGTATAAAAATATTGAGATCATACCATGCATATTTTCAGACGCCAACACTATAAGATCAGCCACAAGAAAAAATTTGGAAAGACCACAAGTATATGGAGTTTAAAGAACATTGTACTAAAGAATGAATGGGCTAACCATGAAATTAAAGAAGAAATTTAAAAATATATGGAACCCAATGAAAATGAAAACATGACAGACCAGAACCACTGGGATGCAAAAGACGGTCCTACAAGGTAAGTATATTGCAATACAGGCATACCTCAAGAAGCAAGAAATGTCTCAAATACCCAACCTAACCTTACATCTAAAGCAGCTAGAAAAGGAACAGCAAATAAAGACAAAGCCAGTAGAAGATGGGAAATAATAAAGACTAGAGAAATAAACACCATAGAAACAAACAAACAGTAGAACAGATCAACAAAACAAGAACTGGTTCTTTGAAGAATAAAACTGATAAACTTCTAGCCAGATTTATCAAAAAGAAAAGAGAAAGTAGCCAAATAAATAAAATAATGAATGAAAGAGGAGAGATCACAACAAACACTACAAAAATACAAACAATAATAAAAGAATGTTATGAAAAATTATATGCCAAAAATTGAGCAATCTGGAAGAAATAGACAAATTCCTAGAAACATACAAACTACCAAAATTGAAACCCGAAGAAACAGGAAATTTGAACAGACCCATAACCAGCAAAGAAAATGAATCAGAAATCAAAAATCTCCCAACAAACAAAAGTCCAGGGCCAGATGGCTTCCCAAAGGAATTCTACCAGACATTTAAAGAAGAGTTAATACCTATTCTTCTCAAACTGTTTCAAAAATACAAATGGAAGGAAATCTTCCAAACTCATTCTAGGAGGCTAGCATTACCTCGATTCCAAAACCAGACAAAGAACCTACTAAAAATAAGAATATCAGGCCAATATCCCTGCTGAACATGGATGGAAAAATTCTCACCAAGATACTAGCAAATCGAATTCAACAGTACATTAAAAGAATTATTCACCATGATCAAGTAGGATTTACTCCTGGGCTGCAACGGTGATTCAATTGCAAATTAATCAACATACACCACATAAATAAAAGAAAGGATAAAACCATATGGTCCTCTCAATAGACATATAAAAAGCCTTTGACAAAACACAGCATCCATTCTTGATTAAAAAAAAAAAACCCTCAACAAAGTAGGGATACACAGAACATACCTCAACATCATGAAGGCCATATATGAAAGACCCACAGCTAATATCATCCTCAATGGAGAAAAACAGAACTTTAATTAAATGGTCAGGAATTAGATAGGGATGTCCATTCGCACCATTACTATTTAACATAGTACTGGAAGCCTTAGCCTCAGCAATCAGACAACAAAAAGAAATAAAAGGCATCCAAATTGGCAAGGAAAAAAGTCAAACTTTCACTATTTGCAGAGAATGTGATACTCTATGTAGAAAATCCAAAAAAAAAACCACCAAAAAATTGCTAGACCTAATACATGAATTCAGCAAAGTCTCAGGATATAAAATCAATGTACAGAAATTGGTTGCATTTCTATACACCAATAATGAAGCAGCAGAAAGAGAAATCAAGGAATCGATCCCATTTACAACTGCACCAAAAAACAATTAGGTACCTAGGAATAAACCTAACCAAAGATGTGAAAGATCCATACTCTGAAAACTATAGAACACTTATGAAGCACACTGAAGAAGACACAAAGAAATGGAAAAATGTTCAATGTTCATGGATTGGGAGAGCAAATATTGTTAAAATGTCTATACTACCCAATGCATTCCACATTTTTAATGTAACCCCTATCAAAATACCACCAGCATTTTTCACAGATCTAGAACAAACAATCCTAAAATTTGTATGGAACCACAAAAGACCCTGAATAGCCAAAGCAATCCTGCAAAAGAAAAGCAAAGCTGGAGTCATCAAGACAGTATGATACTGGCACAAAAACAGACACATAGATAACAGGAACAGAATAGAAAACCCAGAAATTGACCCACAACTATATGGTCAACTAATCTTCAACAAAGCAGAAAAGCACATGCAATGCAGAAAAGACAGCCTCTTCAACAAATGGTGTTGTGAAAACTGGACAATTATATGCAAAAGAATGGGACTGGACCACTATCTTACACTAGACACAAAAATAAACTCAAAATGGATTCAAGGCCTAAGTGAGACTTGAAGCCATAAAACTTCTGGAAGAAGTTTATAAATATAGGCACTTCTGGAAGTGCCTATATTTATAGGCACTAATCTCTTTGAAATCAGCTGTAGAAACATTTTTTTTTTAGATATGTCTCCTCTGGCAAGGGAAACAAAAGCAAAATTAAACTACTGGAACTATATTCAAAAAGAATGAAAATTTGCCATTCACAACTACGTGGATGGAACTAGAGGGTATTATGCTAAGCGAAATTAGTCAGAGAAAGACATATCATATGACTTCACTCATACGAGGACTTTACGATACAAAACAGAGGAATATAAAGGAAGGGAAGCAAAAATAATATAAAAACAGGGAGGGGGACAAAAACATAAGAGACTCTTAAATATGGAGAACAAACAGAGGGTTGCTGGAGGGGTTGTGGGAGGGGGGATGGGTTAAATGGGTAGGGGGCATTAAGGAATCTACTCCTGAAATCATTGTTGCACTATATGCTAACTAACTTGGATGTAAATTTTAAAAATTAATTAAATTTTTTTAAATGGGCAGTAAACATGAACAGACATTTCTCCAAAGAAGACATGCAGATGAACAACAGTCACATGAAAAGATGCTCAACATCATTCATCATCAGGAAAGTGCAAATCGAAGACACAATGGGATGTCACCTCACATCAGTCAGAACAGCTAAAATAAAAAAACACAAGAAACAACAAGTGTTGGCAAGAAGGTAGAAAAAAGGAACCTTGTACACTGCTGGTGGGAATACAAACTGTACAACCACTATGGAAAACAGTTTGGAGGCTCTTCCAAAAAATTAAGACTGAAACAACCAGGGGCACCTGGGTGGCTCAGTCAGTTACACATCCAACTTCAGCTCAGATCATGATCTCATGGTTTGTGGGTTTGAGCCCTGTGTCAGGCTCTGTGCTGACAGCTCACAGCCTGGACCCTGCTTCAGATTCTGTGTCTCCCTCTCTCTCTGCCCCTCCCACTCACACTCTGTCCCCCCCCCCCTCTCAAAAATAAATAAACATTTTAAAAAACTGACATCAGGGGTGCCTGGGTGGCCCAGTTGGTTGAGCATCCGACTTTGGCTCAGGCCGTGATCTCGCGGTCTGTGAGTTCAAGCCCCGTGTCAGGCTCTATGCTGACAGCGCAGAGTCTGGAGCCTGTTTCAGATTCTGTGTCTCCCTCTCTCTCTCTGACCCTCCCCCATTCATGCTCTGTCTCTCTCTGTCTCAAAAATAAATAAACATTAAAAAAAAAAATTTTAAAACTGACATCAAAATACATCATCAGATTAAAAAAAAAAGGACTAGAATGACCATATTAAACAGTAATTTCACTACTGGGTAATTACCAAAAGACTATAAAAACACAAATATGACAAGATATATGCACCCCTATGCATATTATTATTATTATTATTGCAGCATTATTTAATATAGAATGAACCCAAGGGCCCATCAATAGATGAATGGATAAAGAAGATGTAATACGTATACACAACAGAACATTACTCAGCCATAAACAAGGAATGAAATCTTGCCATTTGCAACAACATGAATAGATCTAGAAAGTATAAAGCTAAGTGAAGTAAGTCAGTTAGAGAAAGTCAAAGAAAGAATAGAATAGAATAGAATAGAATAGAATAGAATAGAATACCCCTAATTCAAAAAGATGTATGTACCCTATTTACTGTAGCACTTTACAATAGCCAAGATATGGAAGCAACTTAAGTGTCCTTTGATAAATGAACAGGTAAAGAAAATGTGGTATACACACACACACACACACACACACACACACACACACACACAATGGAATATTACACAACAATAAATAAGGATGAAATCTTGCTTTTTGTAAAAACATGATGGACCTTGAGGGCATTATGCTAAGTGAAATAAATCAGACTGAGAAAGACAAAGATCATATGATTTCACTCATATGAGGAATCTAAAAAACAAAACAAATGAATAAACAAATAAAAAGGAGAATCAGACCTGCAAAAACAAAGAACTACCTCTGATGGTTGCCAGAGGGAAGGGGGTTGAAGGGATGGACAAAATGCCTGAAGGGGAACGGAAGATACAGGCTTTTGTTTATATGGAATGAGTAAGTCATGAAAATAAAAAGGTACAGCACAGAGAATACAGTCAATGATATTATAATAGTGTTGTATGGTGACAGATGATAGTTACACTTGTGATCATAGCATAATGTATAGAGATGTTGAATCGCTATGTTGTATACCTGAAACTAATGTAACATGTGTCAACTATACTTAAAATCAAAAAATTTTTAAAAGAGATTCTCTTAACCATTTTGGTGAAAATTATTCTCTTCATCTGAATCATGTAAATATTACTCAGATAAGACCCTAATTCTTCTACATTATTTTCTTTATTAGAACTTTTAAAATTTTTACCATAAGGAAATGACAAATGTTAGACAAAACAGAAGATTCCCATCTATATATTTGCTTTCACTATCAAACTTAAAATTCCATATAAGTAGTAATAGTGTATACTTAGATTCATTCTATAATGGGGTTGATACATTTAATTGCTATAAATAAGAACTTAAAAAATCATATAATATTGTGAAAAATATCTCTTACATTTTCTAGTTCCAAATTATCACTTGTATTTTCTTGGATTTTCTCTGGAACTATAATTTGTAAAAATGGATTTTGAGAACCTGAAGAAAGAAAAAAGATAGTTAATAATTGTGTCTTATACCTGACTATTTGTTCAGGTTCTTTTGTAGAATTCACTAAAATGCACATATGAGTCATCCTTATGTACTCCTATAAAAATCTTGAAAATGCTTAATTTAAAAACAGAGTAGTTATAAAAGATCAAAAAAAAAAAAAAAGGACTAGGGGGTGGAGACAGGGCATAGTTAAACTTAGGCAAAATTTGCTGTTACTGGAGAAAACAAACAAACAGACCAAAAAAAAGGTCAAAGATATACTTCAAGCAAACTTTCCTTAAATAAAAAATTTGAAACAATACACTGAAAAGTACACAGAATTCAGGAATAACTGATAACAATTAAAATTGAGAAATATTCTACTAAAGTTATTGGGTGTCTAAGATAAAGAAAGAATCCTATTGGCCTATGAACAAAAAGAAAAACAAAATCATATTGGGCATAAGGGAGAAAAGCAGGCTGGCTTGACAATTTTTATAACAGTATTCAAAATTTAAAAACTGAAGAACAATGTCTTTATTTTTTTTTAAGTGTTTATTTAAATTCCAGTTAGTTATCACACAGGCAATATTAGTTTCAGGCGTACAAAGAGTGATTCAACACTTCCATACAACACCCTATGCTCATCACAAGTGTACTCCTTGATCCTTATTACCTATTTAACCCATGCCCTCACCCACCTCCCCTCCTGTAACCATTAGTTTGTTCTCTATGACTAACAGTCCGTTTCTTGGACTTTTCCCCTTTTATTTTATTTTCCCCTTTGCTCATTTGTTTTGTTTCTGAAATTCCACATAGGAGTGAAATCACATGGGATTCATTTTTCTCTTACCATGGTAAATCACATGGTATTCATCTTTCTATTCTCAGCATATTACTCTCTAACTCTATCCATGTCATTGCTAATGGCAAGATTTCATACTTTTTTAATGTCTGAGTAATATTCCATTGTATATATACATACTACTTCTTTTTTCTTCTCAGATATAGGATTAGGGTTAGGGTTTATGGCCAGTGTTAGGGTCAGGCTTAAGGTTAGGGCCAGGGTGAGGGCATGTTCCTGGTATCCTGCTGTTTAGAGAACTCTCCAGAGGGCTCAATTTGGAGTTAGGGCTTTGGGGTTAGTGTTAGGGTTAGGATGAGGATGAGGATTAAGGTTTAGGGTTAGGGGTTGGGGATTAAGTTGGAGTTAGGGGTTAGGGTTAGGGTGTTGGGGGCTAGCAGGTTTATATTAACTAGAGAAGATGTTACTTGAACTGATGGTTTATATTCAGTGTAGTTTCAATAAGATATACACAAGGCTCTTCCCATATGCTTCTAACATATGTTTACAAACACTTATATCTTAATGAAAAAGGTGTCACTTGAAACATGCCATAGAATAGGTCTATTCCTACATGCTTTTACAGATGCATTTACAAACACATATAAATCAATGAAAAAGATGTTACTTGAACAATGGTTTATATACAGTGCATTTTCAATGAGGTAAGCATACGACTATTCCCATATGCTTTTATGTGTATGTTAGAAACTTTAATGAAATATGATGATACTTGAAAACTGAATCTACAGAGTGTGGTTTCACAGTGTTAGGCATACGACTATTCCCATATGCTTCTATGCATATGTGAGAAACTATAATGAAATATGATGATACTTGAAAAGACTGATTATACACAGTGTGGTTTCACAGCATTAAGCATATGGCTATTCCCGTATGCTTCTACACATATGAAGAACTATGTTTTTAGAAAATCTTCAGGAAAAAGTGTAGACCCTTGTATTTCATCCCCAACAAAACTGTTATTCAAATATAGAGGCAAAAGACAGGTATTTATAAGCAAAACTCAAGGAAAATAGCTCACCTCCACCTGTCACCAAAGGCAGAGAAACTTCTTCCATCAAAGGTACCAACAGAGTTAAAGGTTAGTTGTGGATATTAAACAAACTTAAATACAGAATAAGGCTAATAAAACTGTAGAAGTCTTAGTTATCCAATAGGGTACAAATGTTATTAAACCATGATGATATAGACATAACATATATAATAATGTCAGGCAGTGTAGCAGAAGAGGAATACCATAAGTGCATTCTGATTTCCTTACATTTATTGCAATGTGGCCCCCCAAAAATGTGACTTAAAGTTTAAAATCAAGTTATAGAAGTAGAAACATACTGTTTAATGGTATAACAGTGTATAATAACTAAGATTTAAAATAACCACAGTCATGTAATAAAGGGGAGAGCCAAAAGTGGGAAGAAGTAGTAAGATATTAATTTTTCTAATTACTTACAGTGAGGAATCACTATTACTGCCTAAATAAAAATTTGAATCTATTATGTAAAACATTATAAATATTCCAAATTAAGAGAAGAGAAAACATACACAAAGGCACCTACAAAATAAACCAAAAGCCAGATTTTTACAATGAAATACTTTACCAAAACAAAAGTATGAAATCAGAAAAGTATGACAAGATCAAGATCTCAGAAGTTGTAAGATCAAAAATCTCAGTTTTATCAATAAATGTAAATAGGATAAAGCAACCAACTAAAGAAAATCTTCAGACTGGATCCACAAAATCAAAACCCAACTACTCAGACCTTCTATGGAATATTAAACACTTGCTCTAAGCTAATACTTATTTTTGAGGACCTAAAATATAACTGGTTCACTTCAGGAAAAGACATATGCTTATAAGAGGACTGGTGATACATGAAATTTAGGTTCAAATCTGTGAGTTTACTCGTGGGACTACACATTTATCCTATCATAATCTGACCAATTACAGAAGAGTATGTGTAAATAGATATAATCAATATCTTATGTAATCACCATCTTGCCTTCCTGACCCATAGAATGAGAACTATCATGGTAGGAAGTCTGTGAATATCATAATGCACCATCACCAAAACATTAAACCAAAAGTTTTTCTAAATCCAGAAGGTAGTCCAACCCTGAAAAGAATTGAAATACACAAGAGCAGTGATTCCTATTATTTTCCTATTTTGTTTGTTTGATCTGTGCAGATTATAAGCAATAGAGAAAGACAAAGAATTGTCTTAAGTTTAATCAGGTGATATAACAAATATTGTTTATAGTAAAAAATATTGTTCCAAATATAGTCTCTTTACTGAAGCAAAGCAACACAGGCATTTGCACCTGCAAGTAACCCCTGATAGAAAAAGGTGTTTTCTCTCTCCCAATAAGCAGAAACTTTCCAGGAGCAAGTAAGTCTGCTTAACAGTGAGAACAATGTGGGGCGCCTGGGTGGCGCAGTCGGTTAAGCGTCCGACTTCAGCCAGGTCACGATCTCGCGGTCCGTGAGTTCGAGCCCCGCGTCAGGCTCTGGGCTGATGGCTCGGAGCCTGGAGCCTGCTTCTGATTCTGTGTCTCCCTCTCTCTCTGCCCCTCCCCCATTCATGCTCTGTCTCTCTCTGTCCCAAAAATAAATAAAAAACGTTGGAAAAAAAAAAAAAACAAAAAAACAGTGAGAACAATGTACTTTCACCATCCATACTGCCTCAGGTTCTTGAATCATTTCTAGTTCTACTTCTTCCTAGACTCTAACATCTCACTATCTTTGGTAAGGGGAATAATAATTCCTCTCAAAGATGTCCATACTCTAATCCCCAGAACCTGTGAATATGTTAGATTACAAAGCAAAGTATATTAAGGTTGCCAATAAACTGACCTTAAAATAGGGAATTTATCCTGGATTATCCATGTGGTATTAATTTAATCACAATAGTCCTTAAAAGAAGATGAATGGGGGTAGAAGAGAAAACCAGAGAGATGGTAGTGTGAAAATAACTCAGCCCAATATTCCTAGCTTTGAAGATGCAAGGTAGAGGGCCTAACCAAATAATGCAAACAGCCATTAGAATCTGGAAAAGGCAAAAGGAAGCAGACTACTATAGCCTATAGAAGAAACACAGCACTTTCAACTCCCTGATTTTAGCCCAACGAGACCCATCTTTACAAAATTGTAAGATAATAAATTTGTATTATTTAAGCCACTAAATTTGTGGTAAACTGTTACAGCAACAATAAAAAATTAATACATCATCTAAGAGACAATTATTCTAGAATTCTGGAATGAAATTGGACCACCATCTCAAACTATATACAAATATAAACAATACATACAAATATAATCTGAAACCATTAAACTCCTTATAAGAAAAAATAGGCAGTAAGCTCTTTGACATGGGTCTTAGTAATACTTTTTTGGATCAGTCTCCTTGTACAAGGGCAAAAATCCCAAAAATAAATAAATGGGATTACATCGAACTACAAAAAATTTTATGCAACAAAGGAAATCATCAATGAAATTAAAAGGCAACCTACTGAATGAAAGTAGATATTTGCAAATCATACATCTGATAAGGGGTTAATATTCAAAATATATAAAGAACTTACACAAGTTAATATCTAAAAAACAAACAAACAAACAAGCAACACAATTAAGAAACAGGCAAAGGGGCACCTGGGTGGCTCAGTTGTTGAGCATCCGACTTCAGCTCAGGTCATGATCTCACAGTTCATGCGTTCGAACCCCACATCAGGCTCTCTGCTGACAGCTCAGAGCCTGGAGTCTGTTTCAGATTCAGTGTCTCCCCCTCTCTCTGCTCCTCTCTCTCCCCCACTCATGCTCTTTCTCTCTCAAATAAACATTTTTTTTAATTTACAAAAAAAAGAAAAGAAAAGAAATGGACAGAGAATTTAAATATACATTACTCCAAGGAAGACATACAGATGGCAAACAGGCCCATGAAAAGATGTTCAACATCATTAATCATCAGGGAAATGCAAATCAAAACTACAATGAGATATCAATTCACATGTGTCAGACTGATTATCAAGAAGACAAAAAATAGTATTCTTTTTTTTTTTTTTTTAATTTTTTTTCTCAACGTTTTTTATTTATTTTTGGGACAGAGAGAGACAGAGCATGAACGGGGGAGGGGCAGAGAGAGAGGGAGACACAGAATCGGAAACAGGCTCCAGGCTCCGAGCCATCAGCCCAGAGCCTGACGCGGGGCTCGAACTCACGGACCGCGAGATCGTGACCTGGCTGAAGTCGGACGCTTAACCGACTGCGCCACCCAGGCGCCCCAAAAAAATAGTATTCTTAAAAAAAATAAAATTTGAACAGATTGGAATTTGGATGATCTAAGAAATTTTTGTTAATTTTTAAGGTGTGATCATGATACTATGAGATTATATTTCAAAAGTATATTTTTTGTCAATTAGCAATACATACTGAAATATTTAGAGATGAAATGATATGTCTATAACTTGTTCCAAATAATATGAGAACAGAAAAGCAGAGGAACATAAAAAGAATTGGCTAGGAATTTATAATTGTTGAAGCTGGGTTTTTTATACTCTTCTACTTCTGCATTTATTTGAAATTTCCATAATTAAAAATAAAATAATAACAGTAGAGGCCAAATAGTAAAGTATCCTCAAAGTGTTATTGGAAAAATAACTGTCAGTCTGAAATTCCATATCAAGCTAAATTGCCATTCAAGAGTGAGGGAGATATAAGGATATTTTCAAGTGAACAGACATTTTGTCACTCAAAATTTTTATGAAAAATCTAAGAAAGGAAGAAGTGCTAGAAACAAGGTAAGCAAAGAAAGCAGTAAACAGTGGATAAATCTAAGCAAACCTGACTGAGGAAACAAACAGTAATAGAGATAATGACTAGGAAAATAATAAAAGTGGCACTAAATACTAAATAACAATAATATGTAAGAAGATGAGAGTGGTGTCTGACAATTTTCTATTCTCATTGTTGGAGGAGTTAAAATGGCAGAAAAGTACAGCTGTATTGAGGTCAGAATACTTGGAACACCCAGGAAATCTATCCGCGGAGTTACAGAAAAATCTCCACAGGTGGAGGGAGATAGCTTGGCAGGACTGAGCTGTGTGTATGTGAATTGGGGGACATAAAACAGAGTGGGCACAGAGGGGAGGGATCCCCTTCTATGGAGAGACAAAAGGGAAAAAGAAGGTGTGGACTGTGGTATTGTGTTAGGACAAGAGAAAAACCTCTGCAGATCAGGACTGGTGAACAAGAAATACAAAGAGTGCCACTCTCTGCTTTGCAAACAGCCATAGGAGCTGAAGATCAGAGTTTTCAAAAGCACTCCTTTCTCCAAACTGGAAGACATGTGCACACTTCCGGTGGGGAGGGAAGCCGGCCTGGGGAGCAGTAGTGATCTCAGGGGCACACTGGGAGAGAACAGTCCCCTCCCTTGAGTACTGTGGGAAGAGGGAATATTGCCCCCCAAGGAAAAACGACCCTGCAGGCGTCTACCTTATCAGCAGGGCTGAGTGGCAAGCCCTCAGAGTGGCTTGCCCCTGAGTGGCAAGTCCCAGAACAAGGTCTGGGACATGCCCACTCCTTTAAGACCTCCGGTTTTGAATCCCAGCCAAGCACCCCAGAATGCACCAGAGAACTGTGGGGCAGGACAAACCAGCCACTAGTGCTACTCTGTGAGAGCTGGCTGAACAGCGTGGTTTGAGACACAGGGTCTGGGGAGAGACTGGATGTCGCCATTTTTCCTCTCCCTCACCAACATGGTGAGGCTTCGGGGAAGGGGACAGCTGCCCCCAGTGGAGGCTTGGACCTGCTTACACCAAACCCCGCCCCTCCATGCCTGGTAACTGCCTATCTATTGGAGTGAGACCAACACTGATCAAACCAGACAGCCTCTTCTCCAGACCAGCACAGCCACTGGTCCCAGGTACCAACAGACAACTGTACTGCAGTTTTGTATGTTAATCTGTTGCTCTTTTCTCTCTCTCTCTCTCTCTCTCTCTCTCTCTCTCTCTCTCTTTACTTTTCTTTCCTTCTCCTCTCTTTTCTTTTTCTTCCTACCCTCTTCTTTTTTTTCCTTTGGAATCAGGCTCATAGTTTCTGATTTGATTTTTGGCCAGAAAATCTGCTTTGTCTGTTTAATCAGGCATTTTTACTCTATTCTTTTTACACCTTTTCTATAGCTCCTTCTTCTTTATTTTCCTTTCTCTCTTTCTTGATTAAGTCTTACAGTTTCTTTGATTCTCTGTGTGGTCTTTTTTTTCACCCCTTTCATTTTTCTCTTACTATGGGATCAGGTCCCCTGCCCTTTCCTTTTTTCCAGGATTACTTCAATGAGCAAATCAAAGCACACCTGGTGGAAGGTTTAAACAATCCACCACTATGAGTAAGGAAAAGCTTTGTAAAGACAGACCAGTGGGATAGAGCAGCCAAATATGCAACAGCAGAGCGCATGCAACATACTCCAAAAATACTGCCTGAAGTGCCAGGCCCTGGAGAGTGTATGGCCCCTTTTTAATACAGTAGTTTTCACAGGTTCAGAACACATAAAAAGCTATTAAAACATATAAAAGAAACCTAGCCAAAATTATGAAACAGAAGAATTCTCCTCAAAAGAAATTCCAGGAGGAAAGGACAGCCCGAGAGTTGCTCAAAACAGACATAAACAATATATCAGAACAAGAATTTAGAATAACAGTCATTAGACTAATATCTGGGCTTGAAAAAAGCACATAAGACAGCAATATATTGCTACAGAGATCAAAGATGCAAGAAATAGTTCACGATGAATTAAGAAATGCTATAAATGAGATGCAAAATAAACTAGATGCAGTGACAGCGAGGATGGAAGAAGCAGAGGAGAGAAGGGGTGAAATAGAAAATAAAATTATGGAAAATGATCTGAAAAAAGAGGGAAAGGAAATTACTAGACCATGTGGGGAGAAATAGAGACCTAAGTGATTCAATGAAATGAAATAATATCCATATCATAGGAGTTCCAGAAGAAGAAGAGAGAGACAGGGAAAGAAGGTTTATTTGAACAAATTATAGCTGAGAACTTCCCTAATCTGGGGAAAGAAATAGGCATCCAAGTCCAGGAGGCACAGACAGCTCCCTTCAAAATCGACAGAAACAGGTCAACAGCATGACATATCATAATGAAACTGGCAAAATACAAAAGTAAAGAGAGAATTCTGAAAGCAGCTGGGGACAAATGGCCTTAACCAACAAGGGTAGACAGATAAGTGTAGTAGTAGAACTGTCCACTAAAACTTGGCAGGCCAGAAGGGAGTGGAAGGAAACATTCAATGTGCTGAATAGGAAAAATATACAGCCAAGAATCCTTTATCCAGCAAAGCTATTGTTCAGAATAGAAGGAGAGATAAAGGCTTTCCCAGACAAAGAAAAACTAAGGAGTTATGATCACTAAACTAGCCCTGCAGGAGATCCTAAGGGGGCACTCTGAGTAGAAAGCAGCAAAGACTACAAAGGACCAGAGACTTCACCACAAGTATGAAACCTGCAGATAATACAATGACACTAAATCCATATCTTTCAATAATCACTCTGAATGTAAATGTACTAAATGCCCCAATCAAAAGACATAGGGTATGGGGCACCTGGGTGGCTTAGTCGGTTGGGCATCCAACTTAGGTCATGATCTCATGGTTCATGGGTTTGAGCCCCGCATCAGACTCTGTGCTAACAGCTCAAAGCCTGAAGCCTGCTTTGGATTCTGTGTCTCCCTCTTTCTCTTTCCCTCCCCTGCTCATGCTCTGTCTCTCTCTCTCAAAAATAAATAAACACTAAAAACAAAAAAAGACATAGGGTATCAAAATGGATTTAAAAAAAAAAGACCCAGTTATATGCTGCCTACAAGAGACTTATTTTAGACCTAAACACACCTGCAGAGAACCATCTATTGTGCTAATGGATGGCAAAAGAAAGCCAGAGTAGCCATACTTATATGAGACAAACTAGATTTTAAAACCAAGATTTTAAAACAAGAGATGAAGAAGGTCATTATATCATAATTAAGGGGTCTATCCATCAAGAAGGGCTAAAAATTATAAATGTTTATGCCCCAAGTGTGAAGCAACCAAATATATATATATATAAATTAATCACAAACATAAATAAATGTCTATTGTCATTGTCTTTTTTGGAAAAAGTAACAGTCTTAGTTCGGACTTTTTTACATTAAAATTAGAAATACAAAACACATAAGGCTGGAAATGAGATTTTTTTAAATGGTATCAAATAAAAAGCATGATATATAGAAAGTATAAAATATCATAAACAGACTTAAATACAAATATCCTTCCTGGACAGCTGTATGGCTTTTTCAGTTTACTATCTGCATCTGGAAGTTTCAGGGCCCAAGGGCTGTTTTAATTCTTAAAAGTAAAAATATTTTTTAATCTAAGTTTGAGGTTCCTTTGCTAATATACTACACTCAAAAACTTAGTAGTTTCTCATCTAGTTGCTTTCTGTATAAGTAACACACATACAAAACTTTTTAAAGTCATAATTTTCGGGGCGCCTGGGTGGCTCAGTCAGTTAAGCGTCCAACTGCAGCTCAGGTCACGATCTCACGATCCGGGAGTTCGAGCCCCGCGTCGGGCTCTGGGCTGATGGCTCAGAGCCTGGAGCCTGCTTCCGATTCTGTGTCTCCCTCTCTCTCTGCCCCTCCCCCATTCATGCTCTGTCTCTCTCTGTCTCAAAAATAAATAAACGTTAAAAAAAAATTTTTTTAAGTCATAATTTTCAAATCTGCTTTATTTCTTTGCCTTTTATATTCTGGATACTTGGCCCCTTTCAGACAAATGATTTGCAAATACTTTCCCTCATTCTATAATTTCTTTGCCTAACTCCTATTTCTCCCTCCCTCCCCTCTCATCTCTCTCTCTTTCTCTCTTTCAACTAAATGATGGCAACCTTGACTCTGTCTGGAAAAACATATGTCCATACCCTTAATTAGAGCTCTTCCCTGAGTAATTTTCTCTATGTGGGAGTTTTTACTGACACTCTGGTGCTCAAACCTTTCTAAATTCCATTTCTTACCATTTGGAATCTGGAATCACTTTTTTAAATCCTGAAAGGCCTTGAATTTCTGGATTTATTCCCTATCATTTCTTCTTACAAACTGGCCTATTGTTTCCTGAGATTATATCCTTCTCTTAACACTTTGCCAAACTTGGGTAATGAAACTGACCTCCAACTGCAAAAAAATAACATACCATTATCTAACTTCGGTAAAACGCAGTCATACAGTTTACTATAACTTTATGAAATATACTATGAAACATTTTGTAACTTCCTAACATAGATCTCCATTTTTCCAGTTAGTTTCAATTTTTTGTCATCTACTATCCATTACCTATCATTCACTACCCAGAAGCTCAGACATCTATTTTAAGTTTATTATGGCAGCACACCACTTCAAAGTTCCAATTTCTATATTGGTCAACTTAGCCTGACCAGGCTATGGAATGGTAATAAATAAAACATTGAAATGTTAACACAATAAAAGCTTATTTGTTTTTCATGTAAAGTTTGGTAAGGGTCACCAGGAGCTCTCATTAAAGTAGTGACTCAGAGATCCAGGCTCTCTCCAACTGGTGACACCATAAACTCAGCTCATGGCTTCTCAGGTTACTGTGGCATCAGAAAAGAGAGATGGAAGGATATCAACTCTTAATTGCCTTGATCCAAAAATTACTCACCTCATTTCTTCTCAACCTCATGAGCACGAGATAGTTAAAATGACCCAGTCTGAATGTTAAAAGGACAAGAAATATGGGCAAAAGATAGATACTCAGTGAACACTAAAGAACTGCCACATAAAAGGATGGAAAATATATATTTACAGAAAATACTAGCCAAAGGAAAGTTGATGTAGCTATGTTAACATCAGCACAAATAGATTTTAATGGGGCAAAAAAGCATTATTAGGAATAAACAGAGAAACCAGAATGAATGAGAAAGAATGAAGCTGAAACTCTACCTCACAGCATATATAAAAATTAAGTTAAAATGGATCAACAACCAAATTTAAGAGATAAAACAATAAAATTCTTAGAAGAGAAAACAAGAGTAAATCTTCATGACTTTAGATTTGGCAATGGATTCTTAAGTATGTCATCATAAACATGAACAACAAAAGAAAACATAAATATATTAGATTTCACCAAAATAAAAAACTTTTGTGAATCAAAGGACACTCACAAGAAAAGTAAAGATAGCCTACTGAGAGAAGATATTTGTAAATCATTTGTCTGAAAAAGGTCTAGTCCCGAATATAAGAAGAACTCTTACAGCTTGACAACAAAAATAACCCAATTTTAAAAACAGGCAAAGGACCTGAACACTCATTTCTCCAAATATATACAAATGGTCAACAAGCACATGAAAAGATGCTCAACATCACTAAACAGTGGGGGAATTCATATCATAGAGACATATCCCCTAGGAAGACTATCATCATAAAAAAACATAAAATAACATGTTGACAAGAATGTCGAAATTTGGAACCCTTGTACTCTGCTAGTAGGAATGTAAAATTGTGCAGCCACCATGAAAAACAATGTGATAGTTCCTCAAAAAATTAAAAATAGAGTACCATATGATGCAGCAACTCCTCTTCTAGAAATATACATGCAAAAGAAGTGAACACAGAGACTCAAACAAGTACAAGTACACATGTGTTCATGGCAGCATTGTTCATAATAGCCCACAAGGAGCTGCAACCCAAATATCTATCTACAGGTAAACAGATAAACAAAATGAAATACGTATTTATCCACTTTTATTCCACACAACAGAATACTACTCGGCCTTAAAAAGAAGAAAATTCTGATACATGCTACAACACAGATGAACGTTGAGGGAGTTATGTGAAATAAACCAATCACAAGAAGAAAAATACTCCAGAATTCCAGTTACATGAGGCACCTGGTATAGTCAAATCCACAGAGACACAAAGTAGAATGGTGGTTTCCAAGACTGCAGGGAGAGGGGAAAGAGGAGGTTAGTGTTTAATGAACAGTACATTCTATGCACTGACACGGGATGGCAAGATTCAGAACAGTAGTGTATAAAAAGGGGAGGAAAATAAGAACATACCTAAAATGTTTGCTTGCATCTAAACCACCTCTAATATATGTTAAAATTTTGTGGATTCTTTATACCGTTCTTTGTACCCTGCCATAATGGACCTCTGTCACTGTCAGCACAGCTGACACAGAATTTTTTTTTTTCTTTGACAGCAGGACAAATTATTGTCATAGGTATGCCGGATTAGCTATGTTGGAACAAATGGTACGTGAGGAGAATCAGGTTTTTGTTTTTATTTTTGTCTGGATTTTGAGTGGAATTCAAGAAGATTCTAGGGTGCTTCTGAGTACATGATGTGTTGGGGCAGTTTTGTGAGGTGGACGACACACCTGCAGGAAAGGCTGCCCCCAACCCACGTTCAGAGAGGAAGAGATTTGTCCTTGAGTTCACTGAAATGACCTTCCCCTCTCGGAAGTCACTTGTCTATCCCAACAGAACGCCCCCTAAAGGCCGGGTTTCCAGGCGGACCGGCCAAAAGAAACCAGAAGGCAGATCTGAACCGAGTTGGGCCACCGTTTGACAGAAGCAGGAACTCGTTGAAAGAAGGAAAAGAAACACCTTCCTCTGCCCAGACCCAGTGTACCAGGGTCTCCGCTGCCTTACCAGGTCCTGATGCCAGCAAGCCGCGGAGCCCAACAAGCAGCAGCATTAGGAGGAACATGGTGTGGCTTTGGGGCTCCGACAGTGGACTGGGGCGGCGGCCGTTGGGAGCGCTCTAGGGTCGGCGCCGCGGCCGCTCACACGCGCGCATTCGTGGGGCGAAGATCTCGCGAGGCCGCTGCCACGAATGCTAGTCGCCCGCAGCACGCACCCACCTGGCTCCCGACCTAAATCCCGCGTGCCTGGCCCGAGAGAGAGCCTGCAGCTCCTCTGAGGTTGTCCGGACGTCTCTTCGCGCCTGCGGCGTCGCAGTCGCTGTCCACCACTAAACCTTTCTCTTCGTGTTAACAGACCTAACAGATCTAACGCATTAATTGAACTGTACGCTGTTTTGTATCACACACTTCCAGATGTTTTGAAAAACGTGCAGTACTTTCTGAATTTAAAACTATATGCACGCACGCACACTCATATTTACTAAAGCTCGGTTTCTAAACAAACAAAACAACAACAAAACTAGCCAGATGTGTGAAAGACATTCCAAGAAAGGGATAAGTTTTGGTATCTCTGAAAAGAGCTTGCTGTGATTTTTTTTTTTTTTTCCATGCCTACTGCCCAAATGCGCTGTGTAATCAGGCTGTGTCTACTTTTCTTCCAATCTGGTTCTTCAACAGGCCTTGGCTAGAATTCATGTGTTAGCATTCTCTTGTTCACGAACTTCTCAGTACAGTGACTACTCATTCATTCATGTAGTCAACGAGTTGGAGGAGATTCTTAACCATAGTTGCAGTACTTATGTTCCAGTAGAAAAAATTTCTAAATTCCAAGCCCAGGCTGCCACCTATTTTCTCTTAACCCCCAATGCTTTGGCCACTCCAACTTCTGGTCTTTCCTGAATAAAAATTGCCTTATTCCCTGGGATACAATGTCTCCTCCCTCTCAGCTTCACCTCCAGTCTCTACCTATATGCACTATCTTTTAATTCTTTTGAAGTCCCAAAGAATGAATTAATCAATCATACTAAGTAACAAAGAGGCACACACAGACTAAAAAGCTCCGTGGAAACCAAAAAGCACACTTAGAGAATTACATCGTAAATTGCCATTTGAGATGCGATTTTGCAGAGGCATAGGACTTCAACAGGGCCATCTAGGCCTACAAAAAGAAAAATATGAGCAAAAATAAGGCAAAAATCTACACCCAGCTTGTATCTCAACAGAACAGCCAAAACTAGACTCTAGGCAGTAGTTGAGCCAAAAGCTGGTTTCATCTTGCTTCATAGTATTAGAAGAAAAATTACAGTAAGTACTTAGACTTGTCAATTAGTGGTATTTTCAATGAATTCCTGGTTTATTGGTTCTCTTCTTCAACCTTTCCTGTTTCAATCTTTAATAGAGCAGACTTTATATTATTCTTACTGTGTATATAGCTCTCAACGTAACAGTTTTATGTCCCATCCAGAACTTATATATCACAGTGCCTAATATGATATCTGCAAGGTGATCAAGTTTCAGTAAACATTTATGGAATTCAATAAAATCTGATTTGTGCTTAGAAAACCTGGATTGTGCTTAACCATATGGTTAAAGACCCAAGCAACTGCTTAAGACAAAGAGAAAATGCAATATCCTGAGCGATATAATTTTGTGAACATAGTCAAACAGGGATAAAGTTACATATAATTTATCTAATTATTAAAATGTCTTTATCAGATATTAAAGAAGCCCTTTAATATTTGCAAATTTTGAAGTGATATTTATGGCCAAGAAATTTTACAATTTTAATAGCAATCCAGAATAAATCAAGGCCAAACCTAAGTGAAAAACATGTACATATGGAAACGCTAGCTGGTGCAGTAGGTTCCCCAAAAAACTGAAAATAGAACTACCCTACGACCCAGCAATTGCACTACTAGGTATTTATCCAAGGGATACAGGTGTGCTGTTTCGAAGGGACACCTGCACCCCCATGTTTATAGCAGCACTATTGACAATAGCCAAAGTATGGAAAGAGCCCAAATATCCATCGATGGATGAATGGATAAAGAATATGTGGTATACACACACACACACAATGGAGTATTTCTCGGCCATCAAAAAGAATGAAATCTTGCCATTTGCAACTACATGGATGGAACTGGGGGGTATTATGCTAAGTGAGATTAGTCAGTCAGAGAAAGACAAATATCATATGACTTCACTCATATGAGGACTTTAAGAGACAAAACAGATGAACATAAGGGAAGGGAAACAAAAATAATATAAAAACAGGGAGGGGACAAAACATAAGAGACTTAAATATGGAGAACAGAGGGTTACTGGAGATGTTGTGGGAAGGGAGATGGGCTAAATGGGTAACGGGCACTAAGGAATCTACTCCTGAAATCATTGCTGCACTATATGCTAATTTGGATGTAAATTTAAAAATTAAATTAAAAAATTTTTTAAAAAAAGGAAACCATGTACGTAAAAATATATATAAAAGTAAAAGAAGTTAAATGATTAAAGGTTTTTAGAAAAACTTTTTGTCTTTTTTTAATGTTTATTTATTAAATTTTTTTTATGTTTATTCATTTTTGAAAGAGAGAGAGCACAAGCAGGGATGGGTGAGAGAGAGGCGGACACAGAATCTGAAGCAGACTCCAGGCTCTGAGCGGTCACCACAGAGCCCAACGTGGGGCTCGAACTCACAAACGATGAGATCATGACCTGAGCCGAAGCCAGACGCTCAACCGACTGAGCCACCCAGGCGCCCCTAATGTTTATTTTGAGAGCAAGTGAGTGAGTGAGGGAGTGGCAGAGAAGGAGGGAGAGAAAGAAAATCCCAAGTAGGCTCTGTGCTGTCAGAGCACAGCCCAATGTAGGGCTCCATCTCACAACTATCATGACCTGAGCTGAAATCAAGAGTCGGATGCTTAACCAACTGAGCCACCCAGCACCCCTTTTTAGAAAAGCTTCATAAATATTAAAAAATCCAAGGAATTACCTAATTCTGGAAAAAGCTTTGAGTTACATAGTTAAAATATTACCGAGGTTTCAGTGATATGAATTACAATAGCAAAAATTGAGACAATATGAGAGAAAGACACAAACATTCTAGTCTTACATGCATTCAGAGGTTTAAACTGAAAGAATCTTCATTTGGGATTGTTTATACTTTTTTTTTTTTTTTAAATGAACACATTAGGTGCACCTGGGTGGCTCAGTCTGTTAAGCATAAAACTTTGGCTCAGGTCGTGATCTCGTGATTCATGGGTTTGAGCCCCACATCACAACTCAGCACTGAGACTTCAGAGCCTGCTTGGGATTCTCTCTCTCCCTTTCTCCCTCTGCCCCTCCCCAACTTGTGCTCACTCTCTCTCTCTCTCTCCCTCAAAATAAATAAACTTGACCAAAAAAAGTAAAAATAAATGAACACATTGTTGAAGATTGTGTTTAATTCATTAATGAGGAAAGTGGTAAGGTATTACACCCAGTTCAATGGAGAATCCCAAGATCAGGAATATCGAAATAAATGTGCCAGTGGAGGCAAAATAGGGAGGGATGTCAGCTCAACCTCTCTCTGCTGGGCAGAATTTACCTTTACATCTATGGACAAGAATTATTTTACATTGCTATCAGTTATCTACAGCTTAAAGCTGTAAAATAGTTCTATAGAATCCTATAGCTAGGAAGGGTAAATTCTCTTCTAGAGTCTAGACTCCAGACAATGCATAGTTTTCCACTGAAGTGGAAACTATATGTCTATATCCTACTGTTCTTTTAAATATTTTTTTAATTTTTATTTATTTTTGAGAGAGAGAGAGAGACAGAGAGAGAGAGAGAGAGAGGGAAAGACAGAGAGAAAGCACAAGGGGGGGAGGGGCAGAGAGAGAGACACACACACACACAGAATCCAAAGCAGGCTCCAGGCTATGAGCTGTCAGTACAGAGCCCAATGCAGGGCTTGAATCCACAAAGGTGAGATTATTACTTCAGCCAAAGTTGGACTCTCAACCAACTGAGACACCCAGGCACCCCATATCCTAACATTCTTTCAATCTACCTGGCCCCTGAGTATTTATCCACCCATGTCCTATGTGCAATTTTTAATATATACCAAATTGTTAAAACAGTGTACCATCTTCAGAGAACTGAAATATCATTCTTCTTCAAAACTAATCTGTTTTCCTTTAATAACAAAAAAGCTACTGCGCACAATTTAGCAGAAATCTGAAAATTAGTGACATAATATCTGTAAAAGTTTGACTAGTAGTTTTATCTAAAACTAATATGATGTTTTAATTAATAAGCTTATAAACAGCTGGGTAATTAGAAAGTTACTGGGTGACACAAAACAGAATTTCAAGTATTTTATTTATTGTAAATGTTATATTTGTATATGTATATATACACAAACCAAATTTTTTTGAAAAACTAATGAAATTCAGTTAATAAACCTATTATTAAACTTTATTATGAAAGGTTATGAAAAATTTTTAAGTGTTCAAAATTTTACCATTCATATCATTTTTTTCCAAAGTAAAAATTCATTTTTTTTACACAGCTGGAATAATAACTACTACACACCACACTTGCTTTTTTGCATTTATCTAAGAAAACCTTTTCTAACTTCTTTTCTCCAGCCTAATTTCTTTGAAAACATTAGTATCAACAGAGACATGATCCAGCACACCTTAGTAAATGTAAACATTCTAAATTATATTAATAGCAAGCTTTGAAGTTTCAGATTTTAAAGTGCTCATAAAATTCTCAAGTGGTTTTATGATATCTCAATTTGACTGAAGATATTATAAGAGCTCCTGCTTTATTACAGCCATGTATCAACAGCATATCTGATTAGTTCTATTAAATACTCCGTACCTTAAAGTTTCATTTATTTAAAATAATGCTATTGTAAAAGAATTCCATGCTTTAACATGATTCATAATATAAATTCTATTATTAAATTAATTTTTCTAATATTCACTATCCATAGATAAATCCATAGACTCTATTATCCTTAGAATCCATAGAATCATTTATCCATAGAATGATCATAAAAATAGAAGACAATAACTGTATGTGAACACACACATACAAACTTTTAGTATGCTTTGTACTTCCAAAATAAGATTATGATCTCTTAATTGTGGGTTTTGCCCATTCTTCTGAAGACAAAGTGTTCCTTTATTTGTGAAGTGAATGAGATAGACAAGATTATAGCATATGATGATTATTAGTCCGTGCAAGATGAAAAGTATTAGATATTATTGACAGCTAATTAGTTTTCACAGGTATTAGATTATCACGTGTTCAACCAGAAACTACATTAATGACAACTAAGGTCAAAATTCAGAATTACACTTAAGTGCTTAATGACGAAACTTAAACCAATACAGTTAATTTAAGAGTCATTACAATAACATGTTTAAAGTAACATAATCCACGTTCAGTACATTAACATCACGGAACGACTGAATAAAACTTATTCAGTAATGGAAATGGAAATGTTATTCTAGATTCCCTGGCTTTACTGTGTTTCGTAGATTTCTCAATTGCCACTACTCGATTTCTGTTTTTCTATGTTAGTAAAGTTTGTTTCGTGGTATTTTGTTGTCATTCATAGTTGCAGCAGGAAGAAAGGCTTTTCAAGAAAATATCAGGAAAAAAAAAAGGATTATCTTAGTTCCCTGAAGATATCTGCAGAAGTAAAGGAAAAAAAAAAATCAAGTGAGGGAACTATATAAAGGAGGTGCAGGTGCAGGACGAGCAGGAATTAAATTTCCCTGAGATGATACTTTCGGTTGTGGTGGAGGTGGCCTGTAAGAGGAAAAAAGACAGTTAATCATGTGTTTCAACTACATGAAATAATACTACTTCATTACAAGCCCAATGTAACACCATCTGTAACACTGCTGACAATTCTGAAGAGTACATTATATTCTGAGATTATTATTCATCTGATATGCAATGGCTAAAGACAAAAACCAGAGCGTAAAATGGAGTAACTACCACAAAGTAATGCTATTCTATAATCAAAAAACATTGTATGAAGGTTCTGGCTTATATATTTTTAAATATAACAGCACATGAAGTTGAAAAGACAAATTGCAAAACACTCACGAGGTCACTAGCTCCCTGTTTACATAAATAGAGCTGAAATTCCAACTTCCTCAAAACATTACATCCACTCTGAGAATTAAACCTGCTATGACTTCTATACCTGTCCTTAACCTCTCTACCCTTCCTTACCCTCTTCATCTTATTCTAGTATTACTCTACTCCAATAACACACTACCACATTACTTGATGAATATCTGTCTCACGATTTATGTATTCTTCTCTTGATGCACAGCTGGATTTCAATGAACTCTTTATTACATAATAAAGATTATACATGAGGACACTCCCCAGTGTTGCAATTCAATTGTAATTTGAAGGACTTCTGGAGGTGGGAGGGGTAAGATGCATTTTATATACTGCAAAATATCGTAATAAATGCTCCTTCTTTCTGATTTTAAGCCCATCTATTGAGAACTGAAAGATTTTAGTTCTTGTGTTTTTCAGGTCTAGAATTTCCATATAATTCTTTTATTAAAGTTTGTAGTTCTGTGCTGAAATTCTCAATCTTGACTATTAATTTTGTGACATAATTATTACAGTTATTTTAAAGTCTGTGTCTGATAGTGCCACTCACTGGATTGCCCTCTGAGTCTGTTTCTGTGGTCTATTGCTTCTCTTGTTTTAGACACATTGTCTTTTCTTGTGTGTCTGCTTTTGTGATGAGGGGCCAAACATAAAACAAATCATAGAAATAAAGTTGAGGATCTAGTTTACCCTTACTGCTGGGTCCCAACACAAAACCTGGGATGTTTGCCAGGGTACTTCCTCTTTGGCAGGGCTTCAGTTTTAGTCCCCTCAACCCTGTGAATTTGTTGAAAGCTCTCCTCAGTTTCCTAGTCTCTCCGTTCTCATTTTCAGAATAGGTAAATATGTCCAGGACAGTAAAGTGTTCCCCAAAAGATGGAATTATCTCCAGACTGCCTTCTTCTCCTGGGCCCCATACTTCCTCATTTCCTTGGTAGTTCTCTCATGCCTTCAAACACATATTTTATTACACACTGTCTAGCTTTTCTAGCTGTTCCTAATAGGAGGGGCTGGTCTAACCCATCTGGTTTGCCATTGCTGGGTACTTTAAAGGCCCTTGCTTCTGAAACTTACATACACCAGAGGTTGCAGCACCATTTGCTTGTCCTATTCAGACTTCTTTAAGATTTCATTTTGACACTGCACTAATATGACAAAATTTATATCAAAAGATCTTAAAAGCTTCTCTAAAAATTGGATTCGATCTAAACTGTTGATAATAAATACCTTGTGCTAAATTAAATACAAGGGGAAATATTAGACATTAACCCTGGGTTTTATTCTGCTTAAGTAATCTAAGTAAATTCACTTCAGACCTTGATGGGAACTGCTGAGGCTGCTTGGCTGCATAAGTTGGTACTGGAAATCTGTTTGCATATATAGGCTAAAAAAGGAAGAAACAGTTATTACCACAGTGCACTCATAAATTTATTTTCTATACAGTTTATTTTCCATATGAAAGTAATCAATATATTTAAAATTAATGAATAGATTGGGGCACCTAGGTGGCTCAGTCAGTTAAGCATCTAACTCTTGATTTCGGCTCAGACCATGATCTCACAGTTTGTGAGATAGAACCCTGCACTGGACTCTGTGCTGACAGCATGAAGCCTGCTTGGGATTCTCTCTCTCCCTCTCTCTCTGAATCCTCCCATGCACACTATCACTCTCTCTCAAAATAAATTTTAAATAAATAGATAACATTAATAAATAGATGACTTACGATGCTGACATTTAAAAATATTTTGCTTATTCAACATTTTGCCACTGAATGTGGACTACTTAATTCTTTTAAGGTTATTTTTTTTAATTCAATAATACTAAACTATTATAATCTTGGTTTAATCAACTACATTAGTTAAAAGGTAACATGTTTCCTATTTCAATATATTTTAAATAAAAATTTCCAAAAATGTATTGCCAAACATGTATAGTACCTAACTGGTATTGTAAATAGTCCTAATTTACAACGCTTAATTTTGGAATTCATGATATTCTTCCTTGACAAGATAGTTGAAATGAAGTTTTACAATAAAGTGAGAGTCTAAAGCAAATAAGAAAGTAAACAGATAAGCCTCAAATAAGAAAGTAAAAGTAAGAATATTTTTTACACATCACATTTACGTTAGGAAAAGTTAGGGAAGATCAGATGGAATTACTGAATCACCGATAATATGATCCTGACCAAGATGTTGTCTACTAACTGCTGTTATTTTCTAAAGCTCTATGAGTGACAAAATATGCACAGTGTTGGAGAAGACCTTGAACATTCTCTGGGTCCTGCTGTGGAACAGGTGGTCTATTTTTGGCCCCATAAAATGATTTGCTTTTATTGTGAAAATGGAGAAGGGATGCAAGAAAATGTCTCCATCCCTTTCCATTAACCCATAGAAGCAGCACTTTAAAAGGATAGTTCAACTCCACTTCTTGGAATTTATTTGACATATACTTTTACATGTATGCACAGACCTATACAGAAGGATGCTTGATGCTGCATTTTTTTATGGTAACAAGATTGGAAACAACCGGTTTTTAAATCTGTGATAAATCCGTAAGATGGAATGGTATAGATATACAGTTATTAAAAACAATAGGATACAGGCTTATTACTCACCAACAGTAGACTAAAATGTTCTAAGTAGAGAACACCTAAAATGCTGGTTAAAATATTAATAGGTATTTTTTAATGCTTGAATGAATTTCTAGGGAGTAAGAAATATCTTAAAGACCCAAAACAGTAAAAGTATGAAAGAGTCCAGAGGATGTAGCAGCATTCGTCCTATGAATGTCTTCCATCCTTGGTGAACTACATTATATGTTTTCAAATAATACATAGATCTAGAAGACAAAACCTGGAGCCTGAGTTGGATGGAATGCTGAATCTAAGACCTAACATAAAAAGCCTAGGCCCCTGAAGGGCAATGTCCTCACTGGATTAACTCAGTGAAGAAACACCTGTCCCGAAGAACAGTGGGGGAACTGCCTAAATAGATGGTGGTGGTGGTAGAAGGGGAATAAAAGAAAATAATCTCTGTGGGTAATTTGTAACCACATACCCATCCTCACAAGGGTTTGGGGGGCCAGAGTTCATAACACTTGTGCGGCCCAAAATACCAACAAAAATTTTAATTTAGAGAAGCTGAAATTGACCCCAGGCATGTGGCCAAGGGAAATATACACACTCTCTGTAGGAACTCTATAATTCAGGACTGAAATAAAATTTCATATAAAATTCTCCCATATAAAATTCCAGAGAATATGAGTTTACAATCAGTATCACAAAGCACACTAACAAATAAGCCACTGTAAGAATCAGTAGAAATAACAAACCAAGACTGCACACATTAAAATGATCAGATAAAGCACAAAAAGTAGGTATTTTTATATGTTTAAAGAAATGAATCCTTTTAAAAAAAAATGAAGCTACAAGAAACTATCACAAATAAGTGGCAGATCTGAATCTAATTTATGTAACAATGTATCTAAACACAAGCAGACGAGAAAAATGACATGGGGCAAGAGGGAAACTAAATCAGCCCAAAAAAATAGAAGAGGATTTGTGGTGTGGGAAGAAAACAGAAAGAAAAAAAAAAAACAAACAGGAAAATTAAAGATCATAAAGTAATATGGTAGAAAAACTACATTAATAATTGCAATCAGCATAAAGTCTCCAGTTAAAAGACAAATATTTTGGGGGCGCCTGGGTGGCTTAGTTGATTAAGCGTCTGACTTCGGCTCAAGTCATGATCTCACGATTCGTGGGTTCAAGCCCCGCGTTGGGCTCTGTGCTGATGGCTCAGAGCCTGGAGCCTGCTTCCCTCTCCCTCTCCCTCCCCCTCTCCCCCTCTCCCTCTCCCTCTCCCAAAACTAAATAAACATTGGGGCGCCTGGGTGGTTCAGTCAGTTAAGCGTCAGACTTCAGCTCAGGTCACAATCTCACGGTGGGTGAGTTCAAGCCCTGCGTCGGGCTCTGGGCTGATGGCTCAGAGCCTGGAGCCTGCTTCCGATTCTGTGTCTCCCTCTCTCTCTGCCCCTCCCCCGTTCATGCTCTGTCTCTCTCTGTCTCAAAAATAAATAAAGGTTAAAAAAAAAAAAAACTAAATAAACATTAAAAAAAATTTTTAAGACAAATATTTTTAAAAAAATTTTAAATAAAATATTGTGTTTATAAGAGACAACATTAGGACAAAAAAATTACATGTAACGGATATAAGCTAATATGAAACAAAAATAAAAAGCTGATATTGCTGTATTCATATTTCAAAAATGGATTTGAAAAGAGAGATGATCTTTCCCAATTTCATAAATAAGGACTCTGACTACCAACAGCTGAAAACCTTTAAAAACAGCTATCAGGAACTGCTTTAAGTACTTCTCACAATCAACATGAAAGATGTCACTGGAAGAACATGGAGAAATATTTAAATATGCCAGGGAGGGGCGGCTGGGTGGCTCAGTTGGTTAAGCATCCGACTTCAGCTCAGGTCATGATCTTGTGGTTCGTGGGTTCAAGCCCCACATTGGACTCTGTGCTGATAGCTCAGAACCTGGAGCCTGTTTCAGATTCTGCCTCCTCCTCTCTCTCTGCCTCCTCCCTGTTCCCTCTCTCTGAAAAAATAAATAAACATCAAAAAAACAAAAGGTTTTTTTAATATGCCAAGGAAACTGAAAGCTTTCCCACCAAGATCAGGAATATAAGGATGCTTGCTTTTACCACTGCTATTCAACATAGTACTGGAAGATCTAGCCAGAGCAACTGGACAAGAAAATTATGGAAATAAAAGACATCCAAGTCAGAAAGAAGTAAAACTACCTCTATTCACAAATAACATGATCCTATGTAACAGAAAATCCCAAAGGGTCCACAAGAAAGCTACTAAAGCTAATAAATGAATTCAGCAGAGATACAGGAAGTAACATGAACATGCAAAATCAGCAATGAAAAATCCAAAAAGGAAATTAAGAAAGCAGTTCCATTTACAATAGCATCCAAAAGAATAAAACACCTAATAATAAACTTAACCAAGAAGGTTGAAGACTTGTATAGTGAAAATTACAAAACACTGCTGAAAGTAATTAAAGTAGACCTAAGTAAATGCAAAGACAACTGGTGTTCATGGGTTCAAAGTCTCAACACTGTCAAGATATGTCAATACAACCCAAAGTGATCTACAGATCCAACACAACACCTATCAAAATTCTGCCTTTTTTGCAGAAATGGAAAAGTACATTCCCAAATCATATGGAATCAAAGGGGCCTTAAGTAACAAAAAATCTTGAAAAAGAAGAAAAAAGTTGCTGGACTCACAATTTGCAATTTCAAAACTCATTATAGCTCTACAATAATTAAATCATGTAGAATTGCCATAATGATGGAAATATGGTCCAAATGAATAGAACTGAGAGTATAGAAAGAAACCTATACATCTATGGCCAACTGCTTTTCCACAAGGTGCTAAATCTACTCAATGAAGAAAGAATAGTCTCTTCAACAAATAGGGCCAAGACAAATAGATTTCTACATGCAAAAGAATGACATTGAACCCTACTTCATATCATATACAAAAATTACTCAAACTGGATCAAAGACCTAATAATAAGAACAAATATCATAAGCCTCTTAAAACATACAAGTAAATATTCATGACCTTGGATTTGACAATAGATTGTTAGATATGACATCAAAACACGAGCAATAAAGGGAAAAAAAGATAAATTGCACTTCATAAAAATTAAAATCTTTTGTGCACCAAAGGATATTATCAACAAAGTGAGAAGACAGAATGGAAGAAAATATCTGCAAATCATATATCTGGTAAAGTGTTAACATCCAGAAGTTCAAAACATTTGAAGTAATATCATATATTTTTTAGGGATATATGCATATGAAAAAAAAGGATATTATCCTAGTATTCCCTAAAACACTCAGAGGAACAGTGTTTACTGTTCCATTACTGAGACAATTAGGCCTATTGCAGAAGCTCAGCACTAGGTCTTTGGCCACATGCCCTAGGGAAGCCAGGCATTAAAAACAGAAAGATAGCAGACACAGAAAAACACAGTGACAGTATAGATCCCATGTCATTTCCCAATCTTGATTTCAGGACAAAGCATTCCTAATGTCTACGTATCTTCTCCCGACTTCTCTGAGCCAGGGACCCTACCCAGAGACCACACTCTTAAATTATAAAGAAATCATCAATGCTTATTTCTATATCCATGTAACAATAATTTTTTTTCATTTTTAGCAATGTGATACCATAATAAATTTTGTTTGTTTGTCTGAAACTTACAGCTTCTCTGGGAGGAGTCACTGAAGAAACAGGTCGAGGAACACTCGCTGGCTGTCTAGAAGCTTTCGCTTGATTTTTGCCATCTGATCTGAAAGAGACAATTACTTTTCAGCCAAGGTAAGATTGGAACATTTCTACATGATATGTAGAAAATGACATTGCATTTTTTCAAATATAGAATAATGATGTCTGCAGTGGTGGTAATGATGATCATGATGATAATTAAAACTTTTATGGCACTTTTAACCGCTTTCACGTATTTTCAATCCTTACAGCACTGGAAAGTTTTGTTAATTCCACTTTACAATTAAATAAACTAAAATTCTAAGAAACTATAAAATTTGGCCAACTAGGCCAGTGTTTCCAAACTTTTCTCTTCAAGCGTTCCTAAAAGCAAAAAGCAAATGCATATTCTTAGGCTGAATACACAAAACGTTAAGTAGTCACTCTAAAAATTAGGAAGTCCAAGAGGAGCAAACAAGCTGGTTGGAAAGATACCAATTAAATTTTAGACATGCTGAGGTAACAGCAAGTCAGCTCAACAGAGATGCATAGGAGAGAGCTATGATTATGGAACTAAAATTTCAGAGATGCAGACTGGAGAATTATCTATGGATTGGTCAGTTTGAGTGTGGCAGGAAGTAAGAGAAAGAAAGAATAGGAGATAAATCTGTTTTAGAATACGTTAAAAATTAAAACTCACATCAGAGTACTCTATCAAAATATATTAAATAAGAAATCATCATGATAAACTATTTTTATTATAATAAAAACTCATTTTTAAATAATTACATTATGCTAACAATGGACTATGGATTTTGTTAATAATCTCCCATTTAATCCTCATATCAACCCTAAGAGACAGGTAATATTATCCCTATTTCAGAGGAAATAAACCAAAGTTCAGAGAGCTTTATTTATTATTCCAGTTCACAATTCTAGCATATGACAAGCTAGATCTTAGATCTGATTACAAGGCCAGTATGCTATATGTTATATTCGAGCACGCTAGTATGTTCTATTCGAAAGCCAACATGTTAGAAGTGATAGTTGAGAGACAGTCGTGCAGGAGTCCAACACATAGACCAGAAATGTCAGGTGTCTGAATTATAATAGCCCTTCCTTCCATCAAAACTAATTTCTTAAAAACTTATGATTCACAAAATAGGAGTGCATGGTGATGCAGTCGGTTAAGCAACCGACTTTGGTTCACGTCATGATCTCACTGTTTGTGAGTCCGAGCCCCACGTCGGGCTCTGTACCGACAGCTCAGAGCCTGGAGCCTGCTTCAGATTCTATGTCTCCCTCTCTCTCTGCCCCTACCCCACTTATGCTCGCTCTCTCTTTCTCTCTCTCTCTCTCTCTCTCAAAAATAAACATTTAAAAAAAATTATAATTCACAAAGTATGTTTTCAGTATTAAATATTCTTCCTTTATGATAACTGATACTTGAAATATACATGGAAAAAAATTTTTGACATTTACATTTTTTATCTTTCACCCATATTTTAACATCTAATTAAGAAGCTCAAGTCACAAGCTATAGCCCCAAATGATACTTACCCGACTATCAGAAATCAATGTCAAACAAATGAAGCCTAAGGGCCATTTTCAGTAGCATACAGGCTGGTCATTATAATCTTTTCCCTCACCATTATAAGAGGTGGCTGAATCACCACTATCCTTTAACCTCTGCTAATTATGTCAAAAAAATAGAAAGAACCCTTAGAACTCTATTTTTAAACCAACCTCTATGATATGACTGTCATCATTAATAATTACTTTAAATTCTCTATTATGAATTTAAAAGAAAAAAATTTAAGTACTCATATGTTTGTGATCTCTTCTTTCTGAAGTAGCTTTTCCAGAGTTGATCTCTTTTGATGAAGACAAAAGCAGCAAACACAATAAGGGGAACAATTACAAAGAAGAATACCAGAAGTCCATCTCTCAATGCAGTACTCTTTTCTAGAGAAAAGAATTTTATATTAATGATCATTAAATTAGAAGTTAACACATATTAACTAAAACATACTAGGTGATTATAAATGTTTTACATTAATTTTCACATTGTTCAAAAGTCAAACTGACAGAAACAATTCATTGAGAAGTCTTGCTTATACCTCTTCCCTAACTACTTCATCTTTGCCTTTCCATTAGATAACCACTTTCATTGGTTTCTTACAGTATTCCTTCATGCAAACATAAGCAAAAATAAAGTATGCTTTTATTGCCAACCCTTTCTTACACAAAAGGTAGCATATCATAAACACTATGGAGCACATCCATTTTTTTTTTTTTTTTTTGCTTCTATGTACATCTTCCCAAACCATACAGAGGACCACCTCATTTTCTATACAGCTATACAAAACTCCATTACAAGGATGTCCTACAGTTTATCTAGCCAGTGCCCTACCAATACTTTTATTTTTCCTATCTTTTGCTATTCTAAAAAAAATGCTATAATAAATAACCTTGTACATATATCATATCATATTGATACAGCCATATGTATAGAATAATTTTGCAGAAGTAGAATTGCTGTATCAGAGAGTAAAGGCATTCATCATTTTTTAAGGCACTGTTAAACTGTCCGCCACAGCGGTGGTTACAATTTAGCATGCCAGCTAGCAATATATAAGAATTCCTCATTGTATCACCCATAGAGTCAACCTTCTGCATTTTTGCCAACCTGTTAGGTGAAAAATTGTACCTTATATAATTTTAATTTACATTTTTTTTTATATTATGAGGAAAACAACTGTTCACGTGTAAGGAAATACTGTATTTCTTTTTCTGTCCAATCTATTTTTCTATTGGACTATTGTTTTTTTTCTTCTCAGTTTCTAAAGGTTCTTTATACATTAGGAAACTAGCTTTGTCTGTGATATGAGTTGGAAATATTTTTCCTATTTTATCATTTGTCTTAGGATCCAATGCTTTTCTCTATGCATACATTTATTGTTTTTAGGTATTTAATTTTATCAACATTATTTTTTCTGGTTTCTAGGTTGTAAGTCTTATTATAAATCTTAAAAATTCATTAATTCATATTAATTTGATATATATGCCATGTTCATTAGGAAAAGAAAAAATATACTAAATATAAACAGCAGTGGTAAACTATAAAGTTGTCTATAAAATATTAAGTTTATAAAAGTACCAAAACTTTCTGTTAAAGCTTGTATGAAACTACATGAAATAGAATTCAACCCAATTAAAAATAAGAATATAAAAAATTAAAGTCAGTTTGATGTCTCATTTCATACTTACTAATGAGTAGACAGAATTTAAATTAAAGCAACCAACACTGACAAGGTTATATTGAAACTGATACCTTCATACTATCAGTGACATTAACGTAAATTCATTTGGAATTGTGGTCAAGAACCATAAAAAGGATTCTACCTTCAACCTAATAAGCTCATTACTGGCAATCTATCCTTCAACTGGAAAAAATGCATAAGTATTAGTATGTTATCAGTGCATATCAAAAACTTAGAAACCTAATGTCAAATAACTAGAAAACAGCTAAGTCAAGTTATAGCACACCCACTCAATGGAATGATAAAGAGCCACTGAAGTCCATAGTTCCAACTTTCCACTTCTAGTCAAGATGGAATAACAGGGACCAGATTTATCCTGTGAGCTAAAATAACCAGAAAACCAGGCAAAATACATTAAGCAACAGTTTTCAAGACATTGGGCACATCAGGTAACAAAGAAAAGTGATCCCTGAGAGAAAACAAATAAGGTGAGCTTTGCTGCTCAGGGAAAGCTAACAGATCATAATGACAGTGAGGGAAGCTCAGTGGTCTCCTTGAATTGAGGAGATGGAGCTGGTTGTCTGAGGAAGCCAAGGCAGCTAGAGTTCATGGAGCAAAGTACTGGACAGCAGAGCTACACAGACAGAACTTAAAAGATCTGCAAAGGGCCCCTCTCAAATATTTAGTTGAGTACTGATCAATGTATGCATGTAAAGAAAACACCTGAAGCCAGAGAAAGAATCCTCTAAAAGGATCAGTGGGAACAAACCACACAGGTCACATAGAATGAGGAAGAGTGCCTCTTCCTACCATTCACAGTAGAAAACTTCATCATCAATGTGGCACTGAGTGGAATAAACAGAAGGCTTTTTGCCTCAGTAATGGGACAAAATTAGCCCTAGACTAATTGCTGTTCAAGTCCTGCTTAATAGAGCTTAAAAGCAAGACCCAGAAGGATCAAACTATGTCCAAGTAACATCAGCACTCAAGAACAAAGTTCATCAATAGAAATCCCAAAATACCTAGTATCCAACAAGGCAAAATTCACAGTTACTGGCATCTAGTTAAAAAAAAAAAAAAAAAAAAAAAAAAAAAAAATTACTGGGCATGCAAAGAAGAAACATATGACTCAAAATGAGGAGAAAAATCAAGAAAATGATACAGATGATAGAATTAGTAGACAAAAACACTGTAAGTTATTATAATTGTATTACAACTATATGTTCAAGAAGCTAAAAATTGAACACGCTACGTAGAGATATGAAACTAATGAAAAAAACTAGAACTTATAGAAATAAAAACCACAATGTCTATGATAAAAACACACTGGATGGAATTAATGGCAGATAAAACATCAGAGAATAAGAGTGAATTTGAAGAATAACAATAGACTATTTGAAATTAAATACAGAGAATAAGGAATTTAAAAAAAAATCAAGGCAAAACAGTGAAATGTTAAAGAACTCCAAGTAGCCAAATATACATGCAACTGGAGTCCTGAAGAACGGGAAGAAGAAAGACAGAAAAAAATATCTGAAGAAATAATGACCACAATCTTTCCAAATTTGAAGGAAACTATAAAAGCACAAATCCAAAAATTCCAACAAATCCCAAACACACCAAGGCACATTATAACCAAATACTAAAAACCAGAGATAAAGAGAAAATCTTACAAGCAACCAGACAGTGAAAAAGACACCTAAAAAAACAAAAGACCAAAAAAGAAAAGATGATGGCCAATTTCTCAGGAAAAGCAATGCCGAAAGACAATGGAGAAACATCTTTGAAGAAGTAGAAGAGGGAGGGAAAAACTGCCACCCTTTCATAATATAAAGTTAATAAATGTAAGTTAATAATAACTTTACCCAGTTATTATTCAAGAAAGAAAGCAAAATAAAAACTTTTTAAGATACACAAATGCTAAAAGTATTTGTCACTGGTAGAGCTGCATTACAAGAAATGTGAAAAGAAGTCCTTCAAGCAAAAATTGAATGATACCAGATGGAAATATAATTTTCAGAAATGAAGACCACCAGAAATGGTAATTATGTGGGTAAATATAAAGACCTTTTCTATCATTTAAACCTCCTTAAAAGATAACCAACTGTTTAGAGCAGAAATAATAACAATGTATGGTAGGGTTTATAACATATACAAAATATGATGGCAATAGCACGAAAGCCAGGAGGAGAGAAAGGGAAGCAACGGAGTGAAGTGGAAAGTATCACATGAAGCAGGACTGTGATAGAAAAATAGCAATATGATAGATTTAAACCCAAACATCAATAATAAAATTAAATGTAAGTGGTCAATGGGGCGCCTGGGTGGCTCATTCGGTTAAACGTCCAACTTCAGCTCAGGTCATGATCTCATGATCTGTGGGTTCAAGCCCCGTGTTAGGGCTCTGTGCTAAGCTGCTCGGAGCCTGGAGCCTGCTTCAAATTCTGTATTTCCCTCTCTCTCTGCCCCTCCCCGCTCACACTGTCTCTCTCTCTCTCTCTCTCTCTCTCTCTCAAAAATAAATAGCATTAAAAAAATCTTTTTAATTAAAAAAAATAATAAATGTAAGTGGTCAAAACAACTCAATTGAAATGCAAAGATTGGCAGACTGACAAAAAAAAAGCAAAACCAAACTATATCCTGCCTACTAGAAACCCACTTTAAATACAAAGACACAAGTAGATTGAAAATAGAATGAGAAAGGATTTCCCATGCTGATTAATCAAAAGAAATCTGGAGTAGCTATATTAATTTCTAATTGCAAAGCACTGAATATTAACAGGTATAAGGAGAGCTACTTCATAATGATAAAGGGATCAGTTTGTCAACAGAACAGAGCTTCACATTACATGGAACAAAAACTGACAGAACTTCCATGACAAACAGGCAGATTCACAGTTATAACAATACCAGAGATTTCAATATTCCTCTCTCAAAATTGACAGAACAGGTATACAGAAATCGGTAAGGAGATACAAAATTTAAACATCTGTCAACTAACATGAACTAATTATTTATAAAACACTCTAACCAATGATAGCAGAATGTACATTCTTTTCAAGTGTATATAAACTAATTATTAAGATAAACCACAATCTGGAACATAAAACAAGTTTTGGAAAATATACAAGTATTTGAGTCATATAAACTATGTTCCTGACTACGGTGTAATAAATGGAAAATCAATAACACTAAGGTATCTAAAAATCCCTCAGATACTTCAAAGCAAAGCATTTTTTAATAACTCATGAGTCAAAGAAAAAAAATAAAAATACATTAGAAGTTAGGTTGAGATGAATTAAAACAAAGGCACAACATATCAAAATTAGTGGGATACAAAAAAAAAAAAAACCAGTTCTTAGAGGAAAACTGATAGCACTACAACACCTATATTAGAAAAGAAAAAAGGTTTTGGGGTGCCTGGGTGGCTCAGTTGGTTAAGCGTCCAACTTTGGCTCAAGTCAGGACCTCAGGGTTTGTGAGTTAGAGCCCCGCATCAGGCTCTCTCTGCTGTCAGTGCAAAGCCCTCTTCGGATCCTCTGTCTCCCTCTCTCTGCCCCTCCCCCGCTCTCTCACAGGAGCACTGTCTCTATGTCTCTCTCAAAAATAAATGAACACTAAAAAAAAAAAGCAAAGCAAAAAGGTCTCAAATCAATTACCTCATCTTTTACCTTAAGAAACTAGAAAAAGAACCACAAATGAAACCCAAAGTAAGCAGACCAAGAGAAAATATTTACAAAGGATATATGTCAGAAAGGACTTGTATCCAGAATAAGGAACTCAAGAAGACAACCTAACTAAAAACCGGACAAAAAGATTTGAACAGACACTTCACCAAAGAAGATATGTGGATGGCAAATAAGTGAACAAAAAAAATGTTCATCATTAGTAATCAGAGAAATTCTATTACACTAGAAGGCTAAAATTAGCCATCTGCTAGAAGGGCTAAAATTAAAAAGACTGACCACACCAAGTGTTGAAGAGGACGTGGAGAAATTAGAGCCCTCCCATGCAGCTGGGGAGAATATAAAGTGGTACAACCACTTGGGGAAACAGTTTGGCGATTCCTTAAAATGCTAAACATAAGCACACTCTATGAACAACCATTCTACTTTGTAATTACCCAAGAGAAAGCAAGCATATATTCTCACTAGGAAGACACTGGTGAACAAGGAGCTCATTCATAGTCTATCAGCGGAAAAAAAAATTAGTAACTAATTACTATAGAATGTGATAGTGCTTACAATAAAAGGAGAACAAATAAAGAGAGCACATTTATTCAGATTTACACAGTCAGGAGAAACTTTCTAGAGAAAGTAAGGTATAAACTGAAGTATGAGTAGCAATTAACCAAGTTTCTACAATGTGACTATAATACTGTATGAAGACCAGAGGTAAAAGAGTAGCCTGTTAAAGGAAACAAAAGAAGTTACAATGTCTTTTTTTTTCCTTTTAGAGAGAGAGAGAACACGTGCGAGACTGGGGGAGAGGGGCAAGGAAAGGAAAGAGAGAACTTTTTTTTAAATATTTACTTATTTTGAGAGGATCGGGAGGGCTGGAGAGAGAGAGAGAAAGAAAGAAAATCTCAAGCAGGCTCTGAGTTGTCAGCACGGAGCCCAATGCAGGGCTCAATCCTACAACCCTGGAATCATGACCTGAGCCAAAATTAAGAGTCAGACACTCAACCATTCAACCCTCAACCAACTGAGCCACCCAGCCACCACAAGAAGTTTACCATGTCTTAAGCAGAGTGAAAGGAGGGAAGAAAGTTAAGCTAGAGGCAAATCATGCAAAGCATTTAAGCCAGGTTAAGGATTTCTGGACCTCATTCTAATAGCAATGTAGAAGCACTGAATTTATTTAAGTTTATTTATTTATTTTGAAAGAAAGAAAGACACAAGCAGGGGAGGGTCAGAGAGAGAGGGAGAGAGAATCCCAAGCAGGCCCTGCACTGTCAGCACAGAGCCCACGTGAGGCTCAAACTCAACCTGAGCCGAAACCAAGAGTCGGATGCATAACCGACTGAGCCGCTCAGGCACTCCAAGAAGCACTGAATTTAAAGCACGACACAGACATAATCAAAACTGAATTCTTGACGAAAAACACTAAAATTCTGTAATGTAATGGAATATTTCAGTTATCAAAAAGTATGACAGGGTGTCTGGGTGGCTCAGTAGGTTGAGCATCCAACTCTTGATTTTGGCTCAGGTCATGATCCCAGGGCGTGGGATCGAGCCCCACATGAGGCTCCACACTGAGCATGGAGCCTGCTTAGGATTTTCTCTCTCTCTCTCTCTCTCTCTCTCTCTATCTAGATCTCTCTCTCTCTCTCTCTCTCAAAAAAAAAATAAATTAATTAAATTACATTAAAAAAAGAATACAATCTTGCCATTTGCAATGACGTGGATGGAGCTAGAATGTATTATGCTAAGCGAAATGGAGAAAGACAAATACCATATGATTCCACTCATTTGTGGAGTTTAACCAACAAAACAGATGAACTTATGGGAAGGAAAAAAAAGAGACAGAGACAAACCATAAGAGACTTTTAAGGTGGGTGGGGAATGGGTTAAATGGGTGATGAGTATTAAGGAGGGCACTTGTTTTTGTTTTCTTTTGTGTTTAGAGAAAAAGAGAGGGCACAAGTGGGGGAGAGGGGCAGAGGGAGAGACAGAAGAGAATCCCAAGTAGGTTCCACACTCAGCACAGAGCCCAACACAGGGCTTGATCCCACAACCCTGGGATCATGATTTGGGCCTAAATCAAGAGTCAGACAGTCAACTGACTAAGCCACCCAGGTCCCCAAAGGAGGGCACTTGTTATGATGAGCACTGGGTGTTATATGTACGTGATGAATCACTAAATCCTACTCGTAAAACCAATATTACACTCTATGCTAACTACCTAGAATTTAAATAAAAATTGGAAGGGAAAAAAAGAGTACACTTACCTTAATAGACACTGAGTGATGGACAGAATTGTTAAATCATTATATTGTACAGCTGACACTAATATAACATTGTATGTTAATTATACTTGAATTTTAAAAAATAAATATAAATTATAAAATAAACAGCTGAAAAATAAAATAAAATAAAATTCTGTAAAGTAGTATGAAACATGGATTACAGGAAGCAAGATGGGGAAGAGGGAGCCTCGTTAAGAGGCTATCCTGTAAGTTCAGACAAGAAATTGAAGGTAATGAATAGGGATTTAAAAAAAAACGGAAACATTCATGAGAAATTTAGGAGGCAGAATCAACATATTTAATGTATAACCAATGTGGGAAATAAGGGAAAGGTACAAGGATGCCCACTTTCTGACATGGGCTACTGGACAATCACACTAATTTTCTTCTATATACTTGCCATTGTATGTAGGTCCGCTGTCCACACTTCCTCCATATCCTTTAGTCTCACAATTTGGGGGAGCCCAGCCATTATCACAGTGACAATTCTTATTGCTATTACATACCTTCAAAACAATAAAAAAAAATAAAAAAAAAAAACCACTTTGGTTAATTGTGAATATCGTGAATTGGTTAATTGTGAATATCTACATCATAAACTCAAGAATGGAAACCAAGAAAAAGGATGAAATTCATGCAAATCCACAGGCACTCACTCTTTTTAAGAATGAAAAATTTGTCAGGTATCTAAATTCCCCAATATCTAAAAACCTAAAAATCTTGGGAAGTCTCACCTAACCCTCACTGAGAAGTCTCATGATTCAGCACTAGTTTCATGAACAAACCAGAAGAGAGTGTTACCTACCCCATGTCCATGACACTTTTTCTGAATATCACAGTCATAATTCAAAACAGAAGCATTTACACACTGGAAGTTTCTACAGATCTGGACAAAAAAAAAAAAAAAAGAAGAAGAAGAAGAAGTAATGAATAAGGAAAAGAAGAACACATTAATCAAGTGCCCAGAAAAGAAGAGCTAGGCACACACTATTTCACGGTGACTTTTTTTAAACTTTCAAGGAATAGCTAACTTTCATATTATATATTTGAAAATGTAAAAAAGTAAGTGAAATTAACATAGAATTAACAATCAGAAAAGAGAAGGATGACACAAAGGCCAAAAACAACAATAAAATTATAATCCATCCTTCCATACAAATATAAATGCAAAAAGCCCAAGTAAAATATTCACAAATGGACTTTTCCAAATCAAAAGTAACCAGATAGAGTTGATACCACTCTTATAAAAAAGGCTCAATGATAGGAAATCTATTACCATAATACCTCAGATAAACTGTCATTAGTACAAGATATCAAAACAGTATTTCACAAAGTTTAAAACACAATTAAATTTTTAAAATTCTTCCAAAACAAGAATAAAAGTATACTTTGTTGATAAGACAAAACCTATCTACCAATATCATGATTAATGATGAATTAATAGAGGCATTTCTATTAAAATCACTATTGAAAATAAATCATTATTATCTTATATAGTTCTAGAAATTCTACTTCACGCAATGAGATATGAAACAGAAATGAGTCCTAAATGATGAAAGAGATATAAAAAGTATTATTATATACAAAAAACATTACAGACTCAAAGGAATCAGCTAAAAATTTACTAGAAATTTTCTCGGTTTCCAGAAAAAAATTTTAATTTATTTTAATTAATTAATTTTTTTTTTTTTAAAGAGACATGTTTATTCAGCATCACGATCAGACTATTACATTTAGCAATCAACAGCATGGGTGCAAAAAAAAAAAAAAAGTCTACATTAAAACCCTTTGGTGGAATTCTTTACACTTTCCACAAAACAGAAACTAAAATAACCTGTTATGCAATTAGTCACAAATACAGTCGAGTTTTTTGCCCATACACTTGGGTATTGTCTAAAACATGTCTTCTTTGTAGCAGCTAGGCCCAGCAACCACTGTGTTTGGCTGAGTTCACAAATCTTTTGTAACCCGTAGCTTCCCTGTCACTTCTCTGGCTCTCCTCTCCTGCTAAGCTTTGTTTCCTGGCAGTAATTAAAATCTTCTGCCACTGCTATAGCTACTGCTGCTGCTGGAACCGCCATAGCCACCTTGGTTTCATGGTTTGGCAAAATATTGGCCTCCACCACCATAGGGACCAGAGCTTCTGCCTCCAAAATTTCCTCCTTTCATGGGTCCAAAATTTGAAGACTGATTGTTGTAGCTGCCAAAATCATCATAGCTTCCACCACCTCCAAAGTTGCTTCCATCATTACCAAATCCGTTATAGCCATCCCCACTGCCACCATGTCCACCACACCTCGAATGCCACCAAAGCCACCTCGCCCAAGTAAGTTTCCTCCATGGCCAAAGTTGTCATTCCCACCAAAACCACCGCCACGACCACCACCGAAGTTCCCAGGACCACTTCGACCTCTTTGGCTGGAGGAAGCACTAGCCATCTCTTGCTTAGATAAAGCTTTCCTTACTTCACAGTTGTGGCCATTCACAGTACAGCATTTTTGAATGACAATCTTGTCTACAGAGTCATGGTCATCAAATGTTACAAAACAAAGCCTTTCTTTTTGCCACTGCCTCCTCAGTCAGTCATGGCTTCGATCACTTCAATTTTCCCATACTGTTCAAAATAATCTCTTAGATGATGTTCTTCAGTGTCTTCTTTAATGCCACCGACAAAAATCTTTTTCACAGTTAAGTGGGCACCAGGTCTTTGAAAATCTTCTCTAGAGACAGTCCTCTTTGGTTCTACAACTCTTCCATCCACCTTGTGTGGCCTTGCATTCATGGCTGCATCCACCTCTTCCACAGTGGCATAGGTAACAAACCCAAAGCCTCTGGAACGCTTGGTATTTGGATCTCTCATTACCACACAGTCCGTAAGCGTTCCCCATTGCTCAAAATGGCTCCTCAGACTCTCATCGGTTGTTGCAAAGCTCAAACCTCCAATGAAAAGCTTCCGCAGCTGTTCAGGCTCTTTGGGAGACTCTGACTTAGACATGACGGCGGTGGGAGGGGAGACTTTGACAATGCTTACTTGGGGGCGTCCACGGGCAGAAAGGATTAATCTAACAAACATATCTCCAGAAAAAATTTTTTATTGAAAAGCTGTTCTTTTGGGGTAAGTTAGAAAAAAAGGTTAACTTTTCTTAAAGACTGTGGAGTGCTATTTTAAAATTTTTTTAGGCAACCAACTACACAAAATCAGAATGTTTAAATGCTCTAATGAAATAAAGGACAATCAGAGAACAATGCAATATCAATAGCTACCTTCATTATTCTAAAGTACATAGGTTTCAACATTATTGTAGAGTAAGAGGATCCCCAAATTGTCTAATAATTTTCAACTAATTTTTAAATAAGAAGTATATTTATATGGTTAGGCATTTTTAAAGTACAAAAGATTCCACAGTAATAAGTAACTCCTCACCTGTCCTCCACCCACCCATTTCCCCAAATAAAGATCTCAAAATACTTTTTTTATATATCTATAAGCTTTTGAGGAGATATTTACCAATAACTTTCCCATTCAGCTAAAAGGAGACTTTTCTTTCAATAAATAATTTATAGTGGATGCTTGAAGCATTAAATAAGGTCATAGAAATAAGATGGAATGTGTTGATATCTGGCAGACTTACTTTAGGGAACAGAAAACTTCCAAGTTCTTAGTGGAAAAGGGTGTTCTGATTGGCATTGTTTACTTTGTGGAATGGGTAGAACCAAACTGGAAGGAACACCCTGATAAATTGCTTGAAGGGGTGAAGTAAGCCCATCATCTCCAACACTACCGAGCCCACACCACCAACAACAACCACAAGTAAAGGAGGGCAGATGAAGTTAACTACAGGACTCACTTACTAATGTTAGGATATGAGTTTGGAGCCAAAGCTGAACTACCTGGGATAATAAAAAAGAAGCTAGAGTTCTCTTTTCCCACTTACTGTTTAGCTCCTCCCCTAAAAAAAAATGTTGAATAAATATATAAAGAATATAGACCTGAACTAGTACCAAATTATCAGCCTGCTCAAAGTCCCCAGAGTCCAGCCTTTGGTACAGACCAGAAGGACAGGACCCAACCTATCCTATTTTATGGCTACAGAAAATGTTTGGTGTTTTGTTCCATCAGTATGTTAGTGTAGGTACACATACCAAGCATTTGCTATCCTTGTACATAAACGTTGACATACTAATACAACACAAAAAGAAAATATTTTTGAATAAAACACAAAAAGATAAAAGCCCTTAAAATACAGTAATCATCGGAATTTAAAGCCAGTATTTTTTTCAACACCACCACCAACAACAACAAAATAGCATGTGAGGGATTGGAAGTAATAGAGGTACATCAGGGAGAAATTAGCAGATATTATTTTGCTTCTTGACATCATTGGGGAAAATAAATTAATGTGTTTCTCTTGCTATTAAAAAAAAAAAAACTAGTATAACAGAAAGAAAAAGGTATATAACCTCCATATCAAACTCATACAAACACACAAACACTCAAACATAATTTGTGCAATATAACAAAAGAGGAAGATAAAGCAGGAAATATTAAGAAAACATTTTAAAACATTAAGATTATAGAAATAGAATGAAATATTAACAAATTAAACTGTGCCAATAAAAGTCAAGCCCAACAACACTGTAAAAATATAAAAAGAAAACATCAGAGAATTTTTATATTTTACTGGAATACAAAAAACTTTTCTAAGCATAACATGAAACCAAGGCAAAACAAACAAAACTGAAATAACTTCATTATATTTTAAAATTTCTTTGTAGCAAAAACAAATAAATCATGAGATAACTGTTAATATCCTTTATATAGAAGAAGCCCTTAAAAACGATAATAAAATAATAATAAATAATAAATAATAAAATAATAATTAAAAAATAATAAATAACAAAATAATCCAACAGAAAAACGGAAAGCTATAAATACTGGCTTAACAGAAAAGGATATACAGAGCTAATAAAGATATGAAAAGATGCTCAAGAAGGGAAATGCAACTAAAATAATAATGAGGCTTTTTGCCAATTAATCAAAATTAAAAAGACTGATAACATACAATATTATCAAAAATAAGACAATCTTATACATAATTAGTGGAATGTGAATTGTTACCACCTTGTTGAAAAGTAAATTGACAGTTTCTATCAAATTTTAAATGAATGTCTCCCTTAATTTAAAAATCTATTCCAGGAAATCTATCCTACAGAAGTACTCACAAAAGTGGATGAGATTAAATGTGGAAGAATGTTCAGTGCTGGTAAAGTCAACCAACTAACCAACCAACTATAGACAATACAAATTTCTGGAATGTGGTTAAGTCAATGGTGTATCTATAATGGAATGAAGTAGATTTCCATATATTGACATGAAGCATTGTCACTCTCCATATAATGACACTCTGCATTGTGCTGTTGAGTAAAAAACATTTCAGAACATTATTTAAGGTCTAATCCTAAAGTCTAATGGGGGTAGTAGAGAGTATATCCACTTGCAAATGCCCAGAAAGAGAACTGAACAGAGAAAACATAGTGGTAACAGTAGTTACCCCTAGGAAATGAGTTTCAAAAGAGGGGAAATGAATAGGGTATCAGCAAAGGACCTTGATTTTTTGTTTTACACAATATTTTTGAATTTTTTAATAGCAAAAATATGACATTCCCATAATCTTTTTTAAAAACTTTTTTTCCATAAAAAAAGAAAAAAACTTAGATTGGGCCACAAAATAATATGTAAGGCTATTTATAAGGCACATGCTTCAAACAAAATGACTCTGAAAAGAGTTGGACAAAGCTTCTATTTGGCAAACTTAAAGTGTGGTAACAATATCGATTGAGGTAAAATTGAAGATAAAAACATGAAGATAGAGCAAAGGGACATTTTGAACTACTCAAAGATATAACCCACAACTAAAATGTAATAGTCAAAAAACTCTGCCACATGGATTCAGCATTCTTAGTACCAAAAATGTTATAGCTACAAGGGGAAATGAAAACAGAAAACTAGGAGACTTTAACTTCCCTTTCTCTAAATCTCGAACACATTAAGGACAATAAGAACGTAAATGATCTGAACATATAATTATCAAACACTATACATTCTAAGCAAGAATACACTCTTCAAATGCAGTTGGAGCATTTGAACATTCATCCAAGAGTGAACATACAGAGTCAACTCATTCAAATAGATGTTTCATTCCTAGAAATAACCAAAGATATTAAACCAAGAGCCAAACCTGAAGTGAATACCTGATGGCTTTTACAGCCATCAGAGCATGACCAATTTCCAAAGCAAAGAGTTGTTTTCATTGTCAGTAAATCTTTTTGCCAGGCTACATTTAGGGAAAGGAAAAAAGCATGTTTTGTTGGTTAAATCAAACCAGGCAATCAAGCATTTTCTGATATAGCAGTAGGTTCAGAGAAAAATCTCAAAACTTTGGTAACTCATAAATTATTAAGTAATCAGGCATTCCAGTAAAACCATATCACCACTGTCATAAATTCTTCCCACTGCAGAATCACTCAGCCTACGAATGTCAACAAAAGTCTCTGAATGTCAATGTTGTACTATTCTCAGTCAAGCTGACAGAACACGTCTAAACTGACTTCCAAAGAACAGGGTACCAGTTTACCTTTGTTTTTTCATTTAATTTTTTTTTTTTTAACAAAACACATGCACATGGCTAAAAATCAAACAGTGCTAAAAATGTTTAATGAAACAACTACATGACCCATTTCTAGCCTCTGGCAGTCTAGCAGTCCAGAAGCAACTACTGTATTTTTCTGGTAATTCCCTACCATTTTTAATTAGTATACTATTTCTTTTTCTTTTCTTCCTTCCTTCCTCTCTCTTTTTCTTTCTTTTCTTTCTCTCTCCCACTCTCTCTCTCTCCCACTCTCTCTCTCTCTCTTTCTTTTTTTCAGCCAGGTAGTTTTGAGTCTTTTTTTTTTTTTTTTACTTGAAGTATAGTTGCCATAAAATATTAGTTTCAGGTTTCAAGATAGTGATTCGACAATTATACACATTACAATTCATCATGTAGTTACCATCTGTCAACATGCAGTTATTACAATATTACTGATTATATTCCCTATGCTGTGCTTTTCATCTCCATGGCTTACTTTATGCTATTTCTTGACTTATCTATTCTATACATTATCAATAACGCCCTTTATGATAAATAAGGATTCAGCTTTATAACACGAACCCAAACGCCCCTTGTTCATCTTCTCAAAGTAAATATTGGTTCATATTTATACCACTAACACTCAGATATTATCCCATCAGTACACTGCATACCACTATTCCCTGAGCAAGTTCAGAACTAGGTGAAGAAAAAAAAAAAAAAAAAAAAAACAGGGGAAGCTGACAACTGAAAATTGAAGTATCATCTTTATTATCAATAAGGCATTTAACATGACTAAAGTAAACAGCAAAATGGGCTTCCTAATACTGCACCCCAAAATCAAACTTACCTGCCTAATCACAGGCTGCTCTGGACAACCACAGGCCTCCCCCCACAGAAGCAGAGCCTGCCCTGCTAATCTTACTGCATGGTTGAGAGAGCAGACCAGAATGTACCCTCTCTGCAGGCAGGGAGATCTGAAAAGAGAAGACAGAAGGGACTGAGGCACCCATGCCCGGTGTCTTCTCCCAAACTCATTAACTACATCAGTTACTTTGCTTTCCTTGGGTGTGAAAGAGGAACACACTGAGGCTGAGAGTGTTATTTTTTTCCAGCTTTACTGAGGATATAATTGATGTATAATATTGTGCAACTTTAAGGTGTACAACATATTGATTTGATAAACTTGTATTCTGAGAACTGATCACAGTAAGGTTAGTTCACACCTCCATCACACCACACAATTACCATTTCTTTTTTGTAGGGAGAACATTTAAGATACACTCTTAGTACTTTCAAGTATAAAATACAGTGTTGTTAACTATAATCACAATGCTGAATATTAGATTCCCAGAATTTATTCATCTTTTAACTGAAAGTTTATACCCTTTGACTAACATCTTCCCATTCCTACCACCTCCCCACCCCAGCCCCTGGCAACCAACATTCTGCTTTATTTTTTTAGTTTGGCTTTTTAGATTCCACATATAAGTAAGTTCATAGAGTATTTGTCCTTCTCCATCTGACTTTTTTCACTTAGCATAACACCTTCAAGATACCTCCACATTGTCACAAATGGCAGGATTTCCTTCTTTTTCATGGCTGAATAATATTCCATCACGTATATGTATCACATCTTCTTTATTCATTCATCAGCTGATGGACCTTAGGTTGTTTCCATATCCTGGCTATTATAAATAATGCTACAATACATATACGAGTACAGAGATCTCCTCAAGATCCTATTTTCATTTCCCTTGGATATACACCTAGAAGAGGGATTGCTGGATCACATAGTAGATCTATTTTTAATTTTTTGAGGAAATTCCATACTATTTTCCACAGTGGCTGTACCAATTTACATTCTCACCAATGGTGCATAAGAGTTCCGTATTTTCCATATCCTCATGAACACTTACCTCTTGACATTTGATGAGAACTATGTAACAAGGATGAGGTGATAGATCATCGTGGTTTTGACTTGTATCTTCCTGATGATTAGTGACGCTGAACTTTTCTTCATGTACCCGTGGGTCATTTGTTGTCTTCTTTATAAAAATGTCTACTCAGGTCCGTTGCACATTTTTTTAAATTAGATTGAGCTGCATGAATTCCTTACATGTTTTGGATATTAATTCCTTATGAGATATATGATTTGCAAATATCTTCTCCCATTCCAAAGGTTGCTTTTTCACTTTTTGACTATTTATTTCACTGTGCAGAGGTTTTTTAATTTGATATAGTCCCACTTAATTATTTTTGCTTTTGTTGCTTATGCTTTTGATGTCATATTTAAAAAAAAATCATTTGCAAAACCAATGTCAAGGAGCCTTCTCCCTGTGTGTTCTTCTAGGAGTTTTACAGTTTCAGGTCTATTAAGTCTTTAATCCATCTTGAGTTATTTCTGTAAGTGTTGTAAGATAGGGGTCCAATATCAATGAATATTCAATAGCATGTGAATATCCAGTTTTCCCATTACCACTTACTGAAAAGAGTATCCTCAATGGGAAATTGAGTAGTCTTGGCTCCCTTGTCAAATAGTAGTCGATCATATATGAAGGGGGATCTTTCTGGGCTTGACTCAGTTCCACTGATCTGTGTGTCTATTTTTATGCCAGTGTAATACTGCTTTGAGTACTACAGCTTTATAATATAGTTTAAAATCAGCACTTGTATGCTTCTAGCTTTGGTCCTCTTTCTCATGATTGCTTTGGCTATTTGGAGTCCTTGTGGTTCCATTCAACTTTTAGGACTGTTTGTTCTATTTCTGTGAAAAATACCATTGGATTGCATAGAATCTACAGATGACTTTGGATAGTGTGGGCATTTTAACAATACTAATTCTTCCCAGCCAACACAGGATATCTTCCATTTATTTGTGTCTTCTTCAATTTGTTTCATCATAGTCTTATAGTTCTCAGTGGATAGGTCTTTCACCTCCTTGCTTCAATTTATTCATAAGCACCTTATTTTTTTTGACACAATGGTGAATGGGATGGTTTCATTTCTCTTTAACTTAGTTCACTGTTAGGATATACATACACAAGTAATTCCTGTATGTTGACCTTGTATCCTGCAACTTTACCAAATTCAATGATTAGTTCTAACAGTTTTTTTGGAAGTCTGTAGGACTTTCTACTTAAAAGATGATATCAAAAAATAAATAAAAGATCATATCATATCAAACAAAGACAATGTCACTTTTTCTATTGTGATTTGGATGCCTTTTATTTCTTTGTCTTGCCCAGATGATCTGGCTAAGACTTCCAGTACTTGTTAAATAAGAGTGGTAAGACTAGACATCCTTATTTCTTATCCCAAGTGAAAAGCTTGTCAACATTTTACCAATGAGTATGATGTAACCTATGGGTTTACCATATATGGCCTTTATTATGTAGAGGTACATTCCTCCTATACTCAATTTGTTGAAAGGTTTTTAGCAAGAAAGTATGTCGTATTTTGTCAATGCCTTTTCTACATATATTGAGAGGATCACGATTTTATCTTTCATTTCATTAATACGGTGTATCACATTTATATACTTGCTTATATTGAACCATCCTTGCATTCTAGGGATAAAACCACTTGATTATGGTCTATGATCTTTTTAATGTGCTGCTGAATTCAGTTTGCTAGTATTTTTGTTGAAAATTTGTGCATCTATATTGATCCAAGGATTTGGACTGTAATTTTCCTTTTTTCCTGTATCTTCATCTGGCTTTAACATCAGAGGAATGCTAACCTTGTAAAAGGAGTTTCCGAGTGTTCTCTTCAATTTTTTGAAGAATTTAAGAAGGACTGGCATTAGTTCTTTAAATGTTTGGTGGAACTCACTAGTTAAACCATCTGGTTGTGAACTTTTCTAAGTTGGGAGATTGTTGATTGCTGATTCAATCTCCTTCCTTGTTATTGGCCTATTCAGATTTTCTATTTTATCATGACTTAGTCCTAATAGATTGTAGGTTTCTAGAAATTTATCTGTTTACTCTAGGTTATCCAATTTTTTAGCATAAAATTGTCCACAGTAGTCTCTTATAAACCTTTGTACTACTGTGGTAACAGTTGTAATGTCTCCTCTCTCGCTTCTGATTTTATTTATGTGAATATTCTTTTTCCATAGCCTAACTAAAGGTTTGTCAATTTTGCTTATATTTTCAAGAAACCAATTCTTATTTCTTCGAACTTTTCTATTGTGTTGCTGGTGTCTATTTTATTTATCTGCCCTGATCTTTGTTATTTCCTTCCCTTATTAACTTTGGGCTTGGTTTACTCTTCATTTTCTACTTCCTTGAGGTGTAAAGTTATGTTGTTTAAGATCTTTAATTTTCTTCATGTAGATGTTTATTGCTTTATACTTCCTTCTTAGGACTGCTTTTGCTGCATTACATAAGTTTTAGTTTGTTGTCTTTCCATTTTGTTTGTTTCAAGATATTTTTGATAGCCCAATGGTTGCTTTCAGGAATGTGTTGCTTACTAATTTTGACATATTTGTGAATTTTTTAGCTTTCCTCTTGTTGATGATTCCTAGTTTCACACCATCGTGGTCATAAAAGATACCTGGTATTATTTCAATCTTCCTATATAGTATATAGTACAAGTAATCACATCCCTTTAATGTCCTCCAAGAGTAATGTGCCACTCTCCCAGTCTCTTATGCCCACTCTCACAAGTTAATACTATGGATGAGGTAAGAGAGAATGGGTCCTCCACAACTGGGAAAGCCAGGGGCCCACTCACCACTCTCAATTCCCCTCATGGGATAAACCACGGGCTGAAAACATTTATCTGGCCCTAAGCTGTGCCACTGTGGGTGAGGAGTGATGTGGGCAAAGTCAAATCGTTCCTCTTACCCTCTCCAATGTGTCCAAACTCATATACTTTTGCTCCAACACTGTGCTGGAAATTCTCTACTGGAAACCTGGACTTCCACAAAGGTTCTTTCATCTTGTGGGTGACTGTCTAAGACAGTATTTTCCAGGGACTTACAGACTGCAGCCCAGAAGGGCTAGAGACAGAAACAGGCCACTGCAGAGTCCACAGCCAGCACCGAAGTCTTTGTGCCTATTACCTAACACACAGTGTGCAAAGCTCCTTCCTGGTCCCTTGACATATGGTGCCGTATCACTCAGCTCCCACAAAGGCACTTCTGTCCATAAATGGATACCAAATTGTTATTGTTGGGGGGGGGGGTTGGGGCGCAAACGAGGAACATCTTATTCAGCCATGTTGCTGAAGTCACTCAAAACCCAGGAGTGCTGAAATTCCTCTACAAGGAAACAATGACGTGGGGAATAAGTATTCCTTGCCAACAATTAACACAAAACACTGTTGATTTCAAAGCTAAGTACTAAGAGTATATTTTCATTCTTATATAGCCTTTGTTTTCACTACAGCAAACACTTGCCTTTCTTCTTACACAATTGGCCTCTGTCATATCAACATTCAACCCCTGACTGAAAAAAAAAAAAAAAAAAAAGCTATTATGCCATTTCAAGTTCCTGCTTTCTCTAGAAAACTTCCTTCAGGGTTCCCTTACTCCAAATAAACTGATTATTTGCCTGGCTGGTACACAGCTGTTTATCTTGGAATTTCTCTTTGACATTCTTCTGTGCCCTAGATTACGATTCTTTCTCTTTTTTTGGTTTCCTTCCTCATTTGCTAGAACATTACATTAGATTACTTCCTAAGAAAATATAAATAAAAGATAATTTTGCTGAGCCTCTGAATGTCTGAATTGTTTTTACTGTGCCCTCCCACTTGGCTGATACTTCAGCAGAATTCTAGTTTGAGAATCTTTTAGAACATGAAACTATTACTCCCCTGTCTTCCAGAATTCAGTTTTCAATCTCATTCTTTTACAGGTGATCTATTTTTGGTTTTGTTTGCTTTGGGTTTGTTTTTCTTTTGTTTTGTTTTTGTCTCTGGAAGCTATTAAGGTTTTTCTTCACCAAGTACTCTGTAATTTCACAATTGTCCACTTTCTCTACTTTCTTTCTCTAAAGATTTAAATTAGCTGGATTTAAAAATCTTTAATTGATTCTCTCAGGCTTTTATCTTTCTCTCATTTTTCTGTCTCAGTCTTTTTGCTCCGCTTCCTCTGAAAACTGTCCAACTTTATGTAAGAATTCCTCTATAGTTCAGTTACATGTGCAACAAGGGAAACAGCATACTATGGTTAGGATAGGGAGACAGGCATCTCACAGGATGAGCAAATACATATATCAAAAGTCCTATCTTCTCACCTTCGACCTGGAGAAATAGGCAACCGCTTGCTGAAGCTTTGCTGGCCAGATGAGAGAACCAGACAGATAGGACAACAAGCTAGCCTCTCCATGACTACAGTAAACATAATTCCATATTCTGTCTCATGCTTCAGCCCACTCTCAGCTATAACCAGTGTTTCCAAATCTGAGCTGCAAACTGATGTGTTTCAGGTTCTGCCCACCTAAGAAACAGTCTTGTTCACATCCCATCAGTTTGCTCTGTAAGTTGTAGATCCCACCACTGTCTACTATTTTCTGTCCTCTTTCAGTTTTTCATAACTGGCTAAAATCTTTAGCTACTGTTGAAATCTCCTGTATTTCTCACTTCAAGATTTATTCCTTGGGAATGCAAACTGGTGCAGCCACTCTGGAAAACAGTATGGAGGTTCCTCAAAAAACTGAAAATAGAACTACCCTACAACCCAAAAATTGCATTACTAGTATTATCCAAGGGATACAGGCACACTGTTTCGAAGGGGCACATGCACCCCAATGTTTACAGCAGCACTATCAACAATAGCCCAAGTATGGGAAGCGCCCAAATGTCCATCGATGGATGAATGGATAAAGAAGTGGTATATATATACAATGGAGTATAACTCGGCAGTCGAAAAGAAGGGAATCTTGCCATTTCCACGTGGATGGAACTAGAGGGTAGTTATGCTAAGCAAAATTAGTCAGAGAAAGACAAATATCATATGACTTCACTCATATGAGGAACTTTAAGACACAGAACAGATGAACACAAGGGAAGGGAAGCAAAAATAATATAAAACAGGGAGGGGGACGAAACATAAGAGACTCTTAAATATGGGGAACAAAGAGATGGTTACTGGAGGGGTTGTGGGAGGGGGGATGGGCTAAATGGGTCAGGGGCATTAAGGAATCTACCCCTGAAATCATTGTTGTGCCATATGCTAACTAACATGGATGTAAGTTAAAAAAAAAAAAATTATTCCCTATTTATTCCTTTCTATTTTGAGAGGTTTTGGCAGACAAAGAAAATAAATGAATACTATAATCCACCATTTTTTATAGATTTTTTTTCCCAATACATATTTTTACTCTGAACTTCATTAACTTGTAATAACTGTGATGGTTACCTTTATGTGTCCACTTGTATGGGACACTGAGTGCCCATGATCTGTAGTGAAACATCATTCTGAGCGTTTCTGTGAGGGTGCTTTTTTTTGGTCATTTAAATTAATTAGATTGGTCATTAATTAATAGACTGATTTAGGTCATTAAATTAATAGACTGAGTAAAGGAGATTGCTTTCCTAATGTAGATGGACCTTCTCCTATCAGTTGATGGCCAGAAAAGAACAAAAAGCCTGATCCTCCCCTGAGTAAGAAAGAATTACTCCTGCCTGCCTGTCTTCAATCTAAGGCTGGTTTTTCCTTCCTCCTGACTTGAACTAAAGCACTGACTCTTCATGGGTATTGAGCCTGCTGGCTTCCAGACTAGAACTATCATCAGCTCTCCTGGTTCTCAGGCCTTTGGACTCTGGTTAGAACTGCACCATCATCTCTCCTGGATCTGCAGCTTGCAAACTGCAAATCTTGGGCCTCTCAGCCCCTGTAACTGTGTGAGTCAATTTCTTATAATTAATAAATGAATGAATACACACACACACACACACACACACACACACACTTCCTATTGGTTCTGTTTCCCCAGAAAACCCTGACTAATGCAGATAATGATACCAAGAGTGGTTTTAGAGGAACAGGTTTTAAGGATGAGTTTTCTGAATTCGTTCCTGGGCCTCTGGAATTGGATCTCTTACCTGACTACATTTGAAGATGTTAGTGCTCTATTTGCAATAACAGAGTACTGAGAGCCCATAGCATGATCTGACAGGAAGATATGCAAAATATCACCACTGTTTATTCCTAATCAACCATTTATAGGAATCAAGAATCTGCATAATTGTGCATATGATACCTTCAAACATTTCTCATTTAATTAATAAGTATGACATCAGGTAGTTACTCCTAATATCACCGGACAAAGTGGGGAATGAAAAGAGCTTATTGCTCAGAAATTTGAACTCTCAGCTCAAATACAGCAAAAATAACCTGAGAGCTTCTAAGTGTCCCCAGAAGGGGACCCTAATCTTTTGTAGCCACAGGGCTGAGACCTCTGAAAATCAAACCCAGAATTTCATCCTTCAACTGGTGAGATTACAACACAAGTTGGACCTCCCAGACTTGCAGGGTACCTACCATTAAAATGAGGGCATTAGGGAGAAAGAATGTGATCCTAAAACTTGTCTTGGGGATGTGTGGGAAGACCCTGATATCTGTATAAGCAGAAAAGTTCTAGGTCAAATGAACAAGAGTCTAACCTGAATTGTTGAGCCCCTAAAGACCGATGAGTCTTCCTTGCCAGTGGAAGCAGTTTCCTTACCCTTAAAAGAAAAGGCCTTTCCACTCCCAAGTAAAGAGATTAGCATTACATTGCCAGAGGAAATTGTAATGGCCTCCAAGGAGGAAGTTGCCTTCCAAGACAATGCTGATTCACCTCAGGACTCACCCCCACCTGGCGCCCATCTTTGCTTTTAGACCTATCACTAGACTCAAGTCTCAGCAGGCCCCTAAAAGTATGACCTGTGAGGAGGTGTACCAAAAGAGCTACTTAAAGGGTGCATGGATGGTTCAGTTGGTTAAGCATCCGACTTCGGCTCAGGTCATGATCTCACAGTTCGTGGGTTCAAGCCACGTGTTGGGCTCTGTCCTGACAGCTCAGAGCCTGGTGCCTGCTTTGGATCCTGTTTCCCTCGCTCTCTGCCCCTCCCCCACTCACACTCTGTCTCCATCTCTCAAAAAATGAATAAATATTTTTTTAAAAAAAAGGAGCTACTTCAGTTTTCTAATTTATCCAGACAGAAGTGCAGGGAACATGTGTAAGAATGGATATAAAGGGTGTGGGATAATGGTAGAAGGAACATAAAGTTGGATCAGGCCAAATTTACTGTTATGTATGGGCTTACTAAGTAGAGATTCTACATGTGATGCTGCAGGTCAGGGATTTATTAAGAGCTTTAACAGTTTGTTGGTTAATTAGCTAAAACATGGACCAAAAGTTAACTCATCCTGAGCAAGTTGGAAATGCTGGACCTGTCTTGGTTTAAGGCAAAAGAAATGATTCAAAGGCTTAGTTAAGATTGGAGTGTTAAGAATGGGTTATTTCAGACCCACTCACTCACTCTGGGAAGGTCCAGCAGACACACCTTCCACAATAACTGTGAGAAATAAATTTGTGAGGGGAACCCCAGCAGGCCTAAATGGCTCTGTCATCACTCTTCTCTGTAGGCCACTTGATATTAGGAACTACAGTCACTGAATTGTAAAACCTAAATGCCACAGAAGTAACTGAATGCCAAATGGCCAGGGCCAAGTGCAGTGGCACTCAATGACAAAGGCAGGGTGGATATGGCTACCATAATAAACAGCAAAGTCAAAGGAGCAATCATAAAAGTCCGACTTGCACAGACCTATGGCATTAGTTAGTTGATCATGGTATTCCTAGAAATAAAAACGGAGGAAGCCTACCAGTAAATTCTTACTACATCTGTAGAAGCAGAAAAGTTCTAGGTCAAGTGAACAAAACAGTGTCATGGGCCCTCAATCAATTACCAGACTTGAGCCATATTACAGACCCAGAAGCCTTTAACTGAAGGAAAGGATGAGTCCCGTTCAGGCAGTACCCTGATACACTGCCAAAAATTTATATTGGTAATCTTTCTCCCATCCATCCCCAATAGGACCTATGGCCTTTTACCAGGGTAACTGAGCACTGTGGAAAAGGAAAATAATCAGATCTTTCAGGGACTACTGGATGCTGTCTCTGAATTGACACTGCTTCCAAGAGACCCAAAACATCATGGTGGCCTACCAGTCAGAGTAGGGAGCTATGGAGGTCAGGTGATCAATGGAGTTTCAGCTCAGGTCGTCCTCATAGTGGGCCCAGTAGGTCCCTGAACCCCATCCCAGTTCTAGAATGCATGACTGGAACAGACATAATCAACAGCTAGCAGAATCCCCACATTGGCTCCCTGACCTGTGGAGTCAGGGTTATTATGGCGGGAAAGGCCGAATGGAAGCCATTAGAACTGCCACTTCCTAGGAAAACAGTACACCAAAAGTAATACCACAATCCAGGAGTCACTGCAGAGATCAATACCACCACTAAGGACTGGAAAGATATTCCAATACAACTAAGCTATTTTGCCTGTGCAGCAGACAGACCTTGGAGAACAACAGCAGATTATAAGCTTAAGCAGCTGGTAGGTGTAATTGCTGCTGTAGCTACTGTGGTTTTACTGCTTGAGCAAATTCACATATCTCCCGGCACCTGGTATGCAGCTACTGAATAGGCAGATACTATTTTCTCCACACTGGTCAATAAGGATCACCAGAAGCAGTTTGCTGGCAAGGCCAGCAATACACCTTCACTGTCCTCTCTCAGGGGTATAGCAACTCTCCAGCCCTACATCATAATTTAGTTTGCAGGGATCTTAATCAACTTTTCCTTCCACAAGATATCACTCTGGCCCACTACATTGATGACATTATCTGATTGGATCTAGTGCGTAAGAAGTAGCAATACTGTAGACTAACTGGTAAGACATTTGCATGTCAGTGGAAAGTAAATCAGACAAAAATTCAGGAGTCTTCTACCTCAGCAAAATTTCTAGGGCATCAGTGGTGCAGGACATATCTAGATTTCCCTTCAAAAATGAAGGATAAGTTTTTACATCAGGCAACCAAAAGAGAAGTAAGACAATTAGTGGGCCTCTGAATTTGGGGGGCAACACATTCCTCACGTGGGCATGTTACTCAAGCCCATTTACCACATAACTTGAAAAACTGCTCATAGAGCATGGACCAGAGCAAGAGAAGGCTGAAACAGGTCCAGAACGCCACAGAAACTGCTCTGCCAACTGGCCCCTTGCTCCACTAGATCCAATGGTGCTTGAAATGTCAGTGGCAGATAGGGATGATGTCTGGAGCCTCTGGCAGTTCCTTAGAGGTAAACAGCACTACAGACCCTTAGGATTTTGGAACAAAACCCTGCCATCCTCTGCAGATAACTACTCTCCTTTTCAGATACAGCTTAGGCCTTACTAGACTGAACACTTAACCATAAGCCACCAGGTTACCACGGGACCTGAATTACCCATCATGAACTGGGTGTTATCTGACCCACCATACTTTAAAGTCTAGCATGCACAGCAACATTCCACCATCAAATGAAAGTGGCAGATACATAGTACAGCCTGAGCAGGTCCTGAAGATAACAGTAAGTTGCATAAAGAAATGGTCTAAATACCCTGGTCTCCATTCTTGCTTAACCGCTTTCTCTCTCTCAGCCTCTGGACTGGAACTATACCATCAGCTCTTCTGAGTGTCCAGCTTGCCTACTGAAGATATTGGCTCTTAAGACTTGTTAACCAACATAAACATGTAAGCTAATTCCATACAAGAAATCTTACATACACACATATACAGACATCCTATTAGTTCTGTTTCTCTAGAGAAACCTGACTAATACACTGACCAATATCTCTCACTTATATGTCCAGACCAAAAACAAATACCAAAAATAACTGAAATGTGAAAATGTTTAGGAAAAGGCTTAAAGCCTTTACCACACTGAGCAGAACATACAACCCCACAGCAAAAAGCTACATGGGCATAAGGAAGGAATAAATATTATTCTACTTTTACTAATTTAAATCTACCCTAGTGGCTCTCTTTATAAACTCATTGCTTGTATCCTCTCAAGATTCATATGCTGAAGCCCTAACCCTGATATAGTAGTATTTGGAGATAAAGATTTTGGGAGGTAATTAGGGTTAGATGAGGTCATGAGGGTGGAACCCTGATCTGATGGAATTAGTGCCTTTACAAGAAAAGACACCAGAGAGTTTGTGCTCACTTTCTCTCTCTCCCTCTCTTTCTCTCTCTCTCTCTCCATGTGCACACAGAAAAAGGGTCATGTGAGCACACAGCAAGACGACAGCCACCTATGAGCCCAGAGAAGGCTGTAGGCATAGGGACCAGGCAGGAGAAACTCCCATCTATGCCTCCTGAGATGCTGAAAGGGCCCAAAAGCAGTTCTAGCTTCTTCACAGTCACAGTCTGCCAGCAGTCCTAAGGGCCCAGGGCCCCAGTGGGGGACACTCTTGTCTACAACCCTAGTATTTCTAAAAGGACACTCTACTTGGCTCTATCCCTAACAACTGCACTCTGTGAATATACTTTCTGGCACAGGGACCCAAAATGAGACTCTCCCAGCTGTAACCCCAGAAATCCTGAAGGGCCTTACACTTGGCTCCAGTCATATCACAGCCACAGCCCACCACCAGATCCATCAACCAAGGAACCCATCTCCTGCATTCCCGAAAATTCTGAAAGGGATCTATACTCAGTTTCAGCAACTCCAAGCCTCAGTCCTCAAGCTGTCCTGCCAGCTTTTGGGGAACCAAGAGCAGATGCTCATGTCTACACATCAAGAGATCCTGAATTAGCCCTATATTCAGCTCCCAGCCCATCCAGCCAGTTAGGGACCCATCCTGGCCACCCAGGGATCCATCCAGTGAACAGACAGCAGTATTCTCAGGTATCTGATGGGAGCCACACCAGTCCATGCACCAAGTAATAGGCCTGGTGTCTGAAGACCCAACTGTGGACTCTGAAGCAGACCCTTGTCTCAAGGCCACCTTACCTCCTGAACAAGGTACTACTACAGGAAGTTCAATCCACTCAGAGACCAGTCACGATTTATGCCCACCCAAGCTCCTGATAACAGGCCCACCAATCACAGACCCCACTGTGGAGACAGACTTGTAACCAGCTCCAACCCAGCCTAAAATTCCAAGGTAATCCCATCAATACTGAAAACAGACAGGAGGTCTTTACCTGATGAAACCAGCGTGTAAAGACTAGAAGAGGTGTTTATTCCTTCAAATACATAGCCACCAATGCAATACTACATAAGCATCAGGCAAATATGACATCACCAAAGGAAACTAATAAAGTGCGAATAAATGACCCCAAAGAAATGAAGATCTATAGGTTACCTGACAAAGAATTCAAAATAATCATCATAAAGAACCTGAATGAAATGAAAGAAAACAGAGACTACTAAACAAAATCAGAAAAACAATCAATGAACAGAATGAGTTTAAGAAAGAAGTAGAAACCATTAAAAGGAACCAAACAGAAATCCTGGACCTAAAGAATACAATAACAGAAATTAAAACTTCAATACAGAGCTTCAAGAACAGATTTACTCATCCAGAAGAAAGAATCAGCAAACTCAAACACTGTTTGAAATTAGCCAGAGAGACAAAAAATAAAAAAGAATGAAAAAGAGTGAAGAAAGCCTATGTGAACCATTATGGGACACCATCAAGCAAACAAACATTCATATCATAGGAATCTCAGAAGAGGAAAATGGAAGAAAGTTTATTTAAAGAAATAACAATTAAGGGGTGCCTGGGTGGCTCAGCCGGTTGAGCGTCCAACTTTGGCTCAGGTCATGATCTCACAGTTAGCAAGTTCAAGCCCTACATCAGGCTCTGTGCTGACAGCTCAGAGCCTGGTGCCTGCTTTGGATTCTGTGTCTCCCTCTCTCTCTGCCCCCTTCCCCACTCATGCTCTGTATCTCTCTGTCTCTCAAAAATAAACAAACATTAAAAAAAAATTTAAAGAAATAATAGTTGAAATCTCCCAAATCTTTGGAGAATATGGACATTCAAGTACAGGAAGCTCAAAGAACTCCATGTTAGAAAGCAGAAAGAGAAAGCAGCAAGATTCATCACATACAAAGGAACCCCCATATGGCTGTCTGTGGATGTATCTCTCTAAAGAAACTTTGAAAGCCAAAATAAATCATCGGGATTATATATCCAATGTGCTAAACAGCAACAATAAAAAATTGCCAACAAGGAATACTATACCTAGGAAAATTGTCCTTCAGATATGTAGGAGAGTTAAAGACATTCCCAGATAAAGAAAAACTAACAGTTCATCACCACTTGCCCTACCTTACAAGAAATTTTAAAGTGAATTCTTCAAGTTGAAATGAAAGGACACTAATAATATGAAAATATATAAAACCATAAAACTCATGGTGAAGGTAAATATATAGTTAAATTCAGAATACCTAACTATTGGGGCCAACATGGTAGAGAAGTAGGGGAGACTCCCCGTGTCTCTCAAACAAAGAAGTGCAGAAGCCAAAGGACTTTGAACACCAGAGCCTGGGAGGAAAAGAGACTGAATCTACCCGAAGAAAATGGGAGAGCTGGAGAAAAGATAGGTGGGTGACTGCGAACTGGGGGAGATAAAAAAAAAAAAAAAAAAAAAAAAAAGGCCACGTGGGCACAGAGGGGAGAGACAAAGGGAAGAGAAAGAGCGGCTAGGGAAGTGTATGACCATATCTGGACAGGAGAAAGACCTGGGACTGAGACTGAGAGAGATCCGATCTCTAACTGCTGGGCTTTCTTCGGACTGGGGCCAGCTCCCTGTTCGCACACCAGGGGCCTGGATGCAGTGGTATGTAAGGGGCTCGGTCAGCAGTTGGAGAAAGTGGTTCCCTCCCTGGAGGGTTGTGCAACAGTACAAAGCCTGTCCATGTCTGCCACCCACGGGATCAGTGGCTGGGCCGAGGGCACAGTCTGCAGGAGGAAAAGGCAGCCATCTCCCTGGAGTGCTGTGGGAAAAGACAAAGCCTGCATGAGTCCACGACCGCGGGGACTAGCGGCGAGGGCGGCAGCTCAGTCCGCAGAAGGCAGTCCTCCCTGAAGTGCTGTGGCACAAAGCCAGCTGGGGCCACATATTGCCACACTGAGAGGCGCTTCCCCACTGCCAGAACGCACGGAAAAGGACTTTGAATCCTAGCCAAGCGCAAGGTCAGGGGAGGTGGCAGAGCAGAAGGACCGCCCAGTCTGCGCCCATGGTTTGGCACAGTGAGGACGACTCAAACTGAGTCCACCGGGTCCAGGTCCATGAAGAAGAGACTGGGGGATCACCACTCCCCCCGTTGCCCCCACCACCACCAAGGCGGGGCCTCAGGGATCAGTTCAGGGGCCCATAGTAGAAGTGGGTCCAGACTACACCAAACCACGCCCCTTCGCACGGGGTAACCGTACATACACCAGAGCCTCACAGACCCTGCGGAAAGCTCCTCCGACAAGCGCTGCAGCATTGCCTGGATTAACTCTAGGTCAATTCTGGATGTATAGATATATTCTCCCCGCCCCCCACTTTCTCCTTATCTCTTCCCTCTTCTAGGCTGGTAATTCTGGTTATTGGTCTGTCTAAACACACATATTTAATCCATTGTCTTGATACATGTTCTACACCTCCTTCTTTACACTCCTTTCTCTCTCTCTCTGGAATAATCAAGCCATATAGTTTCTCTGTCTGGGTAACTTTATCTTCGTTTCATTTTCCCCACTTCCTTCTTTATTTTCCTTTCTCTCTCTCTGGATTAACCCTTTTAGTCTCTCTGCCTAGTCAATGTTTATTTTTTCTCCCCCCTCCCCCATCATTTCTCTCTTTGTATGTGCTCTTCCAGCACTGCCTCCACCCTCTTCTTTACTTGTAGTCAGTGTTTTGGGGTTTTTTGTTTTAGACTTTAATTTTTTGTTTTTATTTGTTTGTTTGTGTTATTTGTTTGTGTGTTTTCGTCTCCTGTTTCTCTGTTTTCCTTTACAGGGCTACTCCAAGGAACAAATAAAAGCACACCTGGTGGAGGGTCCAAAATATCACTACGAGTAGGGTAATAAAATAACCAAAGTCACAATAACAGAGAGCAAGTAACACTCTCCAAAAAAACACCCCCTGAAGGGCCAGGCCCTGGACAGTGTATGACCCTCCTTTAATATAGCAGTGCTCGCAGGTCCAGAGCACACAACAAGCTATTAAAACACATGAGGGACAGAAAACTAGCCAAAATGACAAAACGGAAGAATTCTCCTCAAACGAAATTCCAGGAAGTAGAGACAGCTAACGAATTGATCAAAACCGATTTAAGCAATATGACTGAACAAGAATTTAGAATAATAGTCACAAAAGTAGTTGCTTGGCTTGAAAAGAGCATAGAGGACAGCAGAGAATCTTTTGCTAGAGATATCAAGGCAGTAAAAAATAGTCATGATGAATTAAAAAATGCTATAAATGAGGTACAAAATAAAATGGAGGGGGCCATAGCACAGATTGAAGAGACAGAAGAGAGAATAGGTGAATTAGAAGATAAAATTATGGAAAAAGAGGAAACAGAAAAAGGCAGATAAAAAAAAAGAAAAAATCCAGGAGTACGAGGGGAGAATTAGAGAACTAAGTGATGCAATCAAACGGAAGAATATCTGTATCATAGGAATCCAGAAGAAGAGAGAGAGAAAGGGGCTGAAGGTATACTTGAACAATTCATACTTGAGAACTTCCCTGATCCAGGGAAGGAAACAGGCATTGAAATCCAAGAGGCACAGAGAACTCCCTTCAGGCGTAACTTGAATCAATCTTCTGCATGACATGTCATAGTGAAACAGGCAAAATACAAGGATAAAGAGAAAATTCTGAAAGCAGCTAGGAATAAATGGGCCTTAACATACAAAGGTAGACACATACAGGTAATAGCAGATCTATTTACTGAAACTTGGCAGGCCAGAAAGGAATGGCAGGACATCTTCAATGAGATGAACAAGAAAAATATGCAGCCAAGAATCCTTTACACAGCAAGTCTGTCATTCAGAATAGAAGGAAAGATAAAGGTTTTCCCAAACCAACAAAAACTGAAGGAATTCATCACCACTAAACCAGCCCTACAAGAGATCTTAAGGGGGACTCTGTGAGTGAAATGTTGCAAGGACCACAAAGTACCAGAGACACTACTACAAGCATGAAACTTACAGACATCACAATGACTCTAAACCCATATCTTTCAATAATAACACTGAATGTAAAAGAACTAACTGCTCCAACCAAAAGACATAGGGTATCAGAATGAATAAAAAAAAAAAAAAAAAAAAAACAAAAAAACCAAGACCCATCTATTTGCTGTCTACAAGAGACTCATTTTAGACCTGAAGACACCTTCAGATTGAAAGTAAGGGGATGGAGAACTATCTATCATGCTACTGGAAGTCAAAAGAAAGTTGGAGTAGCCATACATAAATCAGACAAACTAGACATTAAATTAAAGGCTGTAACAAGAGATGAAGAAGGGCATTATATAATAATTACAGGGTCTCTTCATCAGGAAGAGCTAACAATTATAAATGTCTATGCACCGAATTTGGCAGCCCCCAAATATATAAAACAATTAATCACAAACATAAGCAACCTTATTGATAAGAATGTGGTAATTGCAGGAGAGTCTAATACTCCACTTACAACAATGGATAGAACATCTAGACAGAGAATAAAGAAAGAAACAAGGGCCCTGAATGATACATGGGATCAGATGGATTTGACAGATATATTTAGAACTCTGCAACCCAAAGCAACAGAATATACTTTCTTCTCAAGTGCACATGGAATATTCTCCAAGATAGATCACATACTGAGTCACAAAACAGCCCTTAATAAGTATAAAAGAATTGAGAACATAGGCACACTTTCAGATCACAATGCCATGAAACTTGAAATCAACCACAGGAAAAAGTCTAGAAACCCCCCAAAAGCATGGAGGTTGAAGAACATCCTACTAAAGAATGAATGGGTCAACCAGGCAATTAGAGAAGAAATTAAAAAATATATGGAAACAAATGAAAATGAAAATACACCAATCCAAATGCTTTGGGATGCAGCGAAGCCAGTCCTGAGAGGAAAATACATTGCAATCTAGGCCTATCTCAAGAAACAAGAAAAATCCCCAATACAAAATCTAACAGCACACCTAAAGGAAATAGAAGCAGAACAGCAAAGACACCCCAAACCCAGCAGAAGAAGAGAAATAATAAAGATCAGAGCAGAAATAAAAAATATAGAATCTAAAACAAGAGAACAGATCAATGAAACCAAGAGTTGTTTTTTTGAAAAAATAAATAAAATTGATAAACCTTTAGCCAGGCTTCTCAAAAAGAAAACAGAGAGAGGACCCAAGTAGATAAAATCATGAATGAAAATGGAATTATTACAACCAATCCCTCAGAAATACAAGCAATGATCAGGGAATACTATGAAAAAGTATATGCCAACAAACTGGACAACCTGGAAGAAATGGACAAATTCCTAAGCACCCACACACTTCCAAAACTCAAACAGGAAGAAATAGAATATTTGAACAGACCCCTAACTAGTGAAGAAATTGAATCAGTTATTAAAAATCTCCCAACAAATAAGAGTCCTGGACCAGATGGCTTCCCTGGGGAATTCTACCAGACATTTAAAGCAGAAATAACACCTATCCTTCTCAAGCTGTTCCAAAAAATAGAAAGGGAAGGAAAACTTCCAGACTCATTCTATGAAGCCAGCATTACCTTGATTCCCAAACCAGACAGAGCCCCAGCAAAAAAGAGAACTACAGGCCGATATCCCTGATGAGTATGGATGCAAAAATTCTCAACAAGATACTAGCAAATTGAATTCAACAGCAAATAAAAAGAATTATTCACCATGATCAAGTGGGATTCATTCCTGGGATGCAGGGCTGATTCAACATTCGCAAATCAATCAACGTGATACATCACATTAATAAAAGAAAAGATAAGAACCATATGATCCTGTCAATCGATGCAGAAAAAGCATTTGACAAAATTCAGCATCCTTTCTTAATAAAAACCCTCGAGAAAGTCCGGATAGAAGAAACATACTTAAACATCATAAAAGCCATTTATGAAAAGCCCACAGGTAATATCATCCTCAATGGGGAAAAACAGCGCTTTCCCCCTGAGATCAGGAACACGACAGGGATGTACACTCTCACAGCTGTTGTTTAACATAGTGTTGGATGTTCTAGCATCAGCAATCAGACAACAAAAGGAAATCAAAGGCATCAAAATTGGCAAAGATGAAGTCAAGCTTTCACTTTTTGCAGATGGCATGATACTCTACATGGGAAACCCCATAGACTCCACCAAAAGTCTGGTAGAACTGATACATGAATTCAGCAAAGTCGCAGGATAGAAAATTAACGTACAGAAATCAGTTGCATTTTTATACACCAATAGAAGTGACAGAAAGACAAATAAAGAAACTGATCCCATTCACAATTGCACCAAGAATCATAAAATACCTAGGAATAAACCTAACCAAAGATGTAAAAGATCTGTATGCTGAAAACTAAAGAAAGCTTATGAAGGAAATCGAAGAAGATACAAACAAATTCCATGCTCATGGATTGGAAGAATAAATACTGTTAAAATGTCAACACTACCCAAAGCCATCTACACATTCAATGCAGTCCCAATCAAAATTGCACCAGCATTCTTCTCGAAGCTAGAACAAGCAATCCTAAAATTTGTATGGAACCACAAAAGACCCCGAATAGCCAAAGGAATATTGAAGAAGAAGACTGAAGCAGGAGGCATCACAATCCCAGACTTAAGCCTCTACTACAAAGCTGTAATCATCAAGATAGCATGGTACTGGCACAAAAACAGACACTATCATAGACTCCAGAATAGAATAGAGACTCCAGAATTGGACCCATAAATGTATGGCCAACTAATCTTTGACAAAGCAGGAAAGAATATCCAATGGAGAAAAGACAGTCTCTTTTACAAATGGTGCTGGGAGAATTGGACAGCAACATGCAGAAGAATGAAACTAGACCACTTTCTTACACCATACACAAAAATAAACTCAAAATGGATGAAGGACCTAAATGTGAGACAGGAAACCATCAAAACCCTAGAGGAGAAAGCAGGAAAAAACCTCTCTGACCTCAGCCGCAGCAATTTCTTACTCGACACATCTCCAAAGGCAAGGGAATTTAAAGCAAAAATGAACTATTGGGACCTCATGAAGATATAAAAAGCTTTTGCACTGCAAAGGAAACAATCAACAAAACTAAAAGGCAACCAGCGGAATGGGAAAAAAGGTATTTGCAAATGACATATCGGATAAAGGGCTAGTATCCAAAATCTATAAAGAACTCACCAAACTCCACACCCAAAAGACAAAAAATCCAGTGAAGAAATGGGCAGGGGACATGAATAGACACTTTTCTAAAGAAGACATCCAGAGGGGCGCCTGGGTGGCGCAGTCGGTTAAGCGTCCGACTTCAGCCAGGTCACGATCTCGCGGTCCGTGAGTTCGAGCCCCGCGTCGGGCTCTGGGCTGATGGCTCGGAGCCTGGAGCCTGTTTCCGATTCTGTGTCTCCCTCTCTCTCTGCCCCTCCCCCGTTCATGCTCTGTCTCTCTCTGTCCCAAAAATAAATAAAAAAAAAAAAAAAAAAAAAAAAAAGAAGACATCCAGATGGCCAACCAGCACACGAAAAGATGCTCAACGTCACTCCTCATCAGGGAAATACAAATCAAAACCACACTGAGATACCACCTCACACCAGTCAGAGTGGCTAAAATGAACAAATCAGGAGACTATAGATGTTTGGAGAGGATGTGGAGAAACAGGAACCCTCTTACACTGTTGGTGGGAATGCAAACTGGTGCAGCCACTCTGGAAAACAGTGTGGAGCTTCCTCAAAAAATTAAAAATAGATCTACCCTATGACCCAGCAGTAGCACTGCTAGGAATTGACCCAAGGGATACAGGAGTGCTGATGCCTAGGGGCACTTGTACCCCAATGTTTATAGCAGCACTTTCAACAATAGCCAAATTATGGAAAGAGCCTAAATGTCCATCAACTGATGAATGGATAAAGAAATCATGGTTTATATACACAATGGAATACTACATGGCAATGAGAAAGAATGAAATATGCCCTTCTGTAGCAACGTGGATGGAACTGGAGAGTGTCATGCTAAGTGAAATAAGCCATACAGAGAAAGACAGATACCATATATTTTCACTCTTCTGTGGATTCTGAGAAACTCAACAGAAGACCAGGGGGAGGGAAAGGGGGGGTGTGGAAGTTACAGAGAGGGAAGGCAGCAAACCATAAGAGACTCTTAAATACTGAGAACAATCTGAGGGTTGATGGGGGGTGGGAGGGAGGGGAGGG